>NC_136915.1:64919576-65189576 GCF_949752795.1 Hyperoodon ampullatus | reverse complement strand
TGCCATGATTTTCTGCTTTCCTCCTTTGACGTCAGTATTTGTCCCTCCCAGCTGGAATGCTCCATATCACAAACACTAGCAGAATAATTTCTCAAGATACCTAATACCCCAACAATGTGGTCTATGAAAATTTGCCTGATTCTTTCAATTAGATGTATTCTACACCTTCTGAACCACCATAGTACTTAAAATATTATATTTCAATTATAAAAGCAATATCATTTTTGAAAAGTAGAGAATACATTAAAACTTATAAAATAAAATTAATAGCATTTAAAAGGCTGCAACCTATAGATAATCACTGTTAACATTTTGGAGTCTTTCATTTCAGATTTAGGTGTGTATGTGTGTCCTTTTTACCAATCTCTCTTCCCTGCTTCCCTCCCAACCCCTGCACCCCACTCTACCACTTTCTGGGTCACTGATACATGACTGTTAGCTGAGCTCTTCTTGTCTTTGACCTCACACATACCCCTGTGGTAACTAGGTCTAATATGGGCTAATATCAGCATCATCCAACACATCCAAGCATATTCTCTTTCTGAGCAACTGTTTATTGTAATTCATGTATCATAAGTGGATGAATATACAGAATCATTCAGCAGAATGAAGTGTAAATAACAGTACTTGCACATATTGGGAAAGAGTTATCCCATTTTTACGCTACTACAGATCCTGAGTTTGAACCAGGAGGAAGAAGTGATAGGGGAATAATCTATCTTCCTACCTTATTTTAGGAAAGTGGAGTTTTTTCAGCTAATGAGGCAAAGTACTGATAGACTAGAGAATGATTTTCTCAGTTTGGTGGGCATTTAACCTTTTTTTTTTTTTTTTAATCTGTATCTCAACACCCTTCTTATACTTGCAGAAAACCCTCCCACTTTGTGGGATTTTAGGGAATAAACAGGCCTGTCTACCACAGTGGAGGGAGTCATATATTTTAACAACGGCCTCATAAATACATACAGAAATAAAGATTACAGCTTCTACTCATATCATTTTCATTGTTGTATCATGAACATATTCTTATAGTTTAATTAGTATCTTTTTTTCTTCTTCTCCATTTCCCTTAGTCCATATGTGTAATATTAATGTAATTATAATAGGCCTAAAGAGGAAGGGACATTGTACAATGATCCTGAGCTCCGAGTAGGATATAGCAACTAACGAGACTTTGGATTGTTTCCCTTATAGAAATGGATGTATGGGGTTTTTTTGTTGTTATTGAATAAAGAATATTTATGTTAGAATTGAGTCACTTTTGGGGGGAGTGAGAAGTGTTAGCATCAGAAGAAAGGTGTAGCTGGGTATTTGTCAAGTTCTTTTTTTCATTTTTGTCTCTATATCATCTGAATACCCTTTTTCAGGGGACATATCCTTTGGTTAGATCATGCTTTGAGCTATGGACCTGTGTCCCAACACAAAATTTAGAAGGATCAAATAATTGTCACCCCAACTTCTGCCAGTCATCTAATGCTCATGCTAGTACTTTTCATCCTGAAAAAGTGGTACAAAGACCAAAGACAATTAAGAAGTCATTCACGGTGGCATTAAGAGGTCAATAGTGGCAGCATCAAATTTCCAGCATTAGAAAACCAAAAGTTGATAATTTCTGTGGCATTTTCCAGCCTGGACTACTGCTACCTAGCCTCCTTTGGTTTTAGTTCATTTTTCTGAGCTCAGTCCCCAAATTTCTCCTGTTGATATGAGTTACCTGATATCCTTCCACTGAGTACATTTATTGTTTCACTAGCAATGTTCTCAGTTGCATGCAAGAATAAGAATTCTAATACACTTAGTTGATCTCAACAAACCTTAATTTTCAAGTGTAAATGATTTCTTTTCTGAAAGTGGCACAGTAGGCTTTTTGTCTTAATCATTTGTCAAATGCTTATAATAACCAATCATGGAGATTTTAAAAGTAGTGAATGTAAAACACCCAGAACAGTGCCAGGGCCATAAGAAATGCTATAATAATGTTATTAATTATTGTATTAATTTATATTTACATTAATAAATGATTATTGTTAATCATTTTCAGTGCTGTAACTTTTCAGCTTTTGGGGAAATTGGAAGGGAATGCATCAGAGGCTGGTAATGAGAAGGCACATGTTAAAAGTCAGTCATGGTACTTTGAAGCTACAGCCCTGTTACACTCATCTTCCCTTGTATTATGATCATCTGTCTTCTTGTTTAACATCTCCAGTTAGGTTATAAAATCCTGGGGTCAGGAATGTGTGTCACCATTTTTCTGTTCCCAGCTGTCTCTAGCAGAGTCGTATACACTATAGGTGGTCCTCAGTGATCATTCACTGATGTCTTCCTCAGCTGTGATTTAGTGTGTGTTCACTTTGATAACTAAGTTGAAAGATTTTTCTTAAAGTCTACATCCAAGAAAAGAACAGAAAAACTGCTTATATATATTTATTTTTATTATAAATGTGTATACTGAAATATACATGTCAATTCTGTAAAATCAGATTTCTATTACCTCCTATGACACTCCCGTGACATCACCTTTAAAACTATCACTAATAATCTTCCATTGGTTAAATCAGCAATTTTTAGTCCTTATTTTTCTGGAATTTGTGGAAGCATTGGATAATATTGATTTCTTCCTCTTTGCTACATCTTTTTACACCTCAACTTCCATGATACCATGTGCTGTTCTTCATATTCTTCCTTACTCTTTGACCTTTTTTGCACTCCTATTGCTTTTTCCTTAATGTTGTTGTTACTCATCCTTCCATCTACAATTTTTTTCTCAGTCCATATTTGTTTTCTGATTGACAGAATGCAGGGCCATAATTTATGGTATAGCTTATATTCTAACAGGTCCTAAAAGCATCTCTCCTGAGCTCCAGATATATTTCTAACCATCCACTGCATATGTTTTCTTGGATGTCCTCCACAGAACTCAAACTCAACATTCTATGAACTAAAATCACTTTCTTTCTTTTTAGAACCTATCCTATGGGTCATCCCAAACATCCTTCTTTACCTCATACCTTATATAATCAAATCTTGTCCATGTTCTTATCTCTGCTTTCAAAACTCTCCATCTCTGACTCTCCAATGGCAATGTTTAATTCTTACTAATTCTTTCCTCAAATCTGCCTCGCATATCCTTCTAAAATGCAAAGCTACTCTCTGGTTTTGTCTCCATTGTTATAGGATGAAGTCAAAACCCTTTTCATTTAGCAGAAAAAAAATCCTTAATGACCTTGCCAACCCCTGCCTTTCTAGCCAACTCTCAATACCAATGTTCCAGCCATTGGACTATTCACAATTCTCAAATTCCTTTGTCTTAATTTCCCTTATCCTCTTTTCTGCTTGGAGAATTTCTGATTGATCTTTTAGAGTTGAGGGGTATCTCTGCAAGAGTTTTCCTACAGTGCTTCTGTGCATGCCTCCATTATAATATTTATTACGTGACATTACAACAAAATTGATTACATACTGTTCCATCCATTTGACTAGTATTATATTTAATTTTGTATCCCAGTGCTAAGAAAAAATGAAAATAGTATATTTTTAATTTTTCTCTGTATACTATTTAGTCCTTGGAATAGTTTCAAGAACAAAGGATTGTCCTTTAAGATATTTGTTTTTATTAAAATCTTCTCACCTGTGTAGGGGCAACAGATTGATGTATATAATTTACAGACTGATAAAATTGAGTTAAAGTCATTAAGTACCACTAAAATTTCAAGAAGAAACTCTCATCTGCCTTATTCTTTGAATTAACCATCTCAACTGTTCTGGTGAGGAATCAACTTTTAGGTTAAAAGCCCCATTTGTAGTAATTTCAAAAACCTCCTACTCTCCCTTTATCCCACATTTAGAGGGAAAAAACAAACTTGAAAGCTGACTTTTTTTTAGAATTTTGCTTCTTCTAAAAATGTGACTCTTTAGATAAAGAAGAAGAGTGATTATGAGAGTTTAAACAAAGAATGAAGTACTTTATCATAGCTTTGGAAAGAGTTCCTAACACACCACCTGCATGTATAATTGTTCACTATACTTTTCCTGGCCTCCTCACTCCTCTCCTGCTGCCATTCTTCTAGCCAGAATACAGACTGCAGTTAGGCTCCCTATGAAAATGACAGCCACGATCATGCCACTACCCTCATGATACACAAAGTAAAGTGCGTTGCAAAAGATGAAAGCCACCTGCTTATCATACAGACATTGGTTTTCTTATATTTGAAGGGCCAGGGAGTGCTAGCTCCAAAAAAATCATTAGCACAGGCTTTTAATTGTTCAGGTAATTTGCCTCACAGTACAATATGTGGCCTTGGAGATAAGCTGGGCCTCGTGAAAATGGATGACTTGTGTGTCAGAAATCTGTAGGCACTGGCTTTGTTTACCTGCTATTGACCTGTGGTAAATGTCTCTATTATAAAGTCATCTTAATATATGGCAAAAAAGAACACACATAAAATATACTTACTGTGTGTGCTCTTAAGTCTGTGGGTGTATGTATGTGTTTCCATTTGAACATAAACAGGGCCAGTCTATATGTGCAAATGAGAGCTACTGAAAATAACTGAAGCTAGGAAAAGCAGTGGTTTAAACACTCAGCCAAAGGAAATATCTCTTGGGTTTAATTGCCTAAAAGGGAAATACATACATGATACTTTCCCAGACCATGAGGAGAAAAGGCCTTTTTATCTACCTTACTTTAGGAGAGTGAGATATATACCTGATGAAAATGGAAGCATAATGCCAAGTGCCAGGTAAGAGGTACTTTTTCATATAGTTTACTTTTGGAGAGAGTGACAATACCTGGTGAAAACAGATAACACCTAGTGCTAGGTAAGAAATGTAATATAAAAGACCAGGTAGGGCTGGATCCAGGTTTTTATTGGTCCTGAAACTTACTCAACTTGAGAGAATCCTCTTTTAGAAAAATTATCTGAAATTACAAATATGAAGTTAAGCAGAAGACCTTGGAAGGGGCCTATAAAACAATGTGTACTAAAATTTAAAAGTCCCTTTTTCTTCACTATAACTCTTCCTCCACAGACTGGAAACCTGGAAATCTCTTGATGAGGAAGGAAAGAATCCTTGAGAAAATGTGACTGTCAGAGCTACAGCACCTTCTTTCATACTCTCATGAATAGAGATGGTCACCAACCAGGTGAGAAATGAATGTTGTATTTGTATAATATGCAATACTTCTGAATTGATATGCATAGTTTCTAGAAGTCAAGACATGTTTGAAATATAACCTTTGTATTTCATATCAGCACTTCCTCTATCATTTCAGGATAATCTCTTCATGCTTTTTGGCCTGAAATAGTCATGCTAGGGTGATAGACACTCCAGTCTCAGTGGCTTAGTCCTACTTAGTTCATTTCTCACTGATACTACATGTCCAATGGGCCTGAGGAAGGCGTCACCATTTTATAGCTTCAGCATCTGTTACACATGATCTCCAAGGCTGCTATGGCAAGGAAAGGGAGCATAGTGGAAAGAACATAGTCCAACAGCCCATAACTTTCTTGGCTCCAAAGTGATATATGTCACATTTGCTTAGAGCCCTTTGTCCAGAAATTTTCACATGGACTTGCCTAACACAAGGGCTTCGAGAAATGCTGGGGAGCAGATAAAATGTTTTGGGACATGCACAGCCATACTCACCTAGAGTATGGAGAATATTTGGGCATTCTTTTTAACCACTAATTCCAAGGAGACTTCATTTCTGATATTTACACATATATGGAAACTTAAGATCTATGCCATATATATTTAATAATTAGAATAGTAATTGGTATATGAGTCCTTAAAAATGTTTTTAAAATAAACGAGTGAGTGAAGGAATAAATGAATGAATACAGATCATTCACAGTGACTCTAATTCCTGTAAGACTCAAAAAGCAAGCATATGTTCCTAAAATGTACATCAAGTAAGTCCTAATACTATAACTTTGCATTGCTGCTGCCTCTTCTTCTTCTCCCTCATCCTCTCCCTCCTCCTCCCCTCCTCCTCCCCATTCTTCTTCCTCCTCCTCCTCCCCCTTCTTCTTCCTCTTTTTCTCCTTCATCTTCTCCTCCTTCTCCTCCTTCTTCCTCTCCTCCCCCTTCTTCTTCTCCTTCTTCTCCTCCTCCTCCTTCTTCTTCTCCTTCTCCTTCGTCTCCTTCTTCTCCTTCGTCTCCTTCTTCTTCTTCTTCTTCTTCTTCCTCTTCTTCCTCTTCCTCATCTTCCCCTTCTTCTTCTTCTTCTTCCTCTTCTTCGTCTTCTTCTTCTTCTTCTTCTTCTTTTCTTCTTCTTTCTATATCTCTTTTCAAGTCTGACCTGATTGTGGCTTTTAATAAATAAAATTATTTGCATTTCAAAAATCTTATATTCTGTCAAGTGAGCCAGGTTTAGGAAATAATTTGAACTCAGAATTCTTACTAGGATTGATATATTTTTAAACAAAAAAAACTGACCTTGAGAAATTAAATGTCAAGAAAAGCAAAGATAGGTCCAGGGAGAATTTGACAGTCAGATACAGATCGACTTGTCACTTGCCTCAGAAGGAGCGGAGAAGGAAAACTAAGAAAATAGGAGTTTTCTTTAAAGAGGGAAATTATCTAAATTTAATGAATGTTTCCATGATTATTTTATTAATGATATTTGTTTTGAGTGATATATAGATTTTTTTTACTTCTTATGATTGTTATTTAAACATACTTTCTCATTCTGTATTTTTTCCTTTGAAATATTACTAATATCTTTTCTTTGTCATGAAATTTTACAACTTGCCAACATTTAAAATAAATTTATTTCTATTAGAATATATTTTGTATGATGAGTTGAATAATATAGTTTATTTCATTATAGCACTATTTGAGAGATATTATTTTACCTTTTACCTCCCACTGGCTTAAGTCTGGTACTGTCCTTAAATATTGTGTGGTGTGTTTTTTCCCCTCCATTTTCACTACTACTTTCTGGAGAATTGTAAGATACAGCAGGGTTCACCTGATTTTGCCTTTCCTTTCTCCTATAAATTACAGGCAATAACTCTGTTCTAAAGTACTGAGTTTTCTTTGAAAAGACTAGCTTGCCCCCTTATTTCATGGTGTCTGAGTCCATCACTAACCAAGGGCCTTGGGGAACTATTTTCACTAATGGACTCAGTACTCCCCAGTGTAGTTAATTTCACTCTTATGGTCAGAATGAGTTAATGTTCTTTGCTACCAGGGTGTAACATAGACACTGAGGAGAAGATGATAGTCTGTGTTTTTCCAAAATGGATATCTTTACAAGTCATTAACAATTTATCTCCCAGAAGTTTTCCCTTAGTTTTTTTTTTTTTTCCCCCTCCAGAAACTGTAAACTTACACAATATGCAACCATCACTCTTTGGATAGGGCATTTCAACAGATTTTATTTTCTTATATATTTTTGCCTTTCAAACAACTCGATGGGTTGTTTCATTAATCTCTTTGTCTCCCTGCCTCTCCTCTATCTGGCATCACTAGCAGAAGGCAGAATTGCTCAGATATAAAGGGACAGACTCCAACTGCAAATATATTACAAACATAGCAAACAAAGATACTTTTTGATTATTGGATGGTAAAAGTTGGGTAAACTCCATCTATTATTTAATGTAACTGTTATTAAATATAGGTTTTCATAATTTGGAATTGTGGTACATAAACTGTAGATAGCTATTTAAATGAACTGTGACCGAGTGATTGTGGTTTTCACATTTATTCAAAAAATATATTTTGAATACCTACTTCATGCCATAAAAGCTGGGGAGAAGATGGAGGGCAAAATAAGACAATCTTTGTTCTCAAAGATATATAAATAATTATTTTTAGGATACTACATATTTAGGGTTACATATAAAAAATACATAAAGTTTTCATAATTATACTATGCTGCTATTCTTCTAACCTTCACACAAAAAAACTTTATGAAGCCTTCACAGGCAAACTTTATCTAACTTTACTTGGTATGTATTAGAGTCAACCCATAGCAATTAATCAATCAATTCAATTGTCAAGAAACAAATCTTTACTGAGCTCCCACCATAAGCAATATATTGTGCTTAACCAGTGATGAATGCAAAGAATTAAAAGGCAATGCCCACTCTTTGCTCAAAGAATTAAAAAAATAATACTTGGTCAGATTAAAAATGCACATGAGATAGTAAATTACAATAAAAATGAACATGTGATACATCCCAATCAATTCATACAGAAATGTACACTGGACATTCCCATTTGAAAGTTTGGTAGATACCTCAAGCTATAACCAAAGGTACTCTCAACTCCTCCTCCATCCGACCAATGCTGCTCTTCTCCAGGGTCCCACCATCCAAAGCAGACACCAAGGCATCATTCTAGATCCAACTGCTCCATTGTCCCCCTCTTTTCCCTGTATCTAGCAACCTACAGGCCATTTCTATTTAAAATCTTTAAAATCTATTTCTTAAAGCAAATTACGTTTTGCCTTCACCAGTTCACACACCCATCATCTTTGTCCTGGATATACTGCAGAGAAGTCACTTAACTTCTCTCTTTAATTCTCTTCTTCTTCTAGCTTTTCTGTCTCCAAACCTCAGACACATCAACCTTTCTAAGGTATAAATCTAGACTCACTTAGCTAAAAATAAACTGTTAATTCCTCCCCATTGCCTTAAGATTAATGTCTAGGCAACTTAGCCTGCTACACAAAACCCTTTAAGATGTGGTTCTTCCTTCTGCCTCTAGCTCGCCACCAGCATCTACTACACTGTTCTCCAGTCGCACACAGCCACTCTGATGATGGTGCCCCTTTTTTCCGGCAGTGCTTTAGCCTACCACCTACTTGTTTTGGCTTAGCCATATTCAGAATTGAGAGATAGCCTATGTATATATCTCCCTTGGAAAATTTTCTTTCTCACTTTACCCTTCCTACTCCCATTCTGAGTCTGGGGTCCCTTCCATATGTGCATATGACCCTAATCATGGCTGTGATTATTTTTTATGACATAGTGCTGTATTTGTCCATTGGCTTTCTTCCTATAGGCTGTAAGATTCTTGAGGGTAGAGACCTGTCCTCTCATCACTTTCTCATCAACAACCCACACAGTGCCTGATATATAATGAGCACTTGGTAAACATTTGTTGAGTTGAGTCAATAAATACCCTGGACACTCAGGAGAGTGAGCAATTACCTTAGATATAATGACTTATTGGAAATAAAACCAGGTAAGATGCACAAGACCAGCAGACATTGTCTGTCAGGCAGAGAAACTGCTCAATTAATACTAATCCCCTTTCCCTAGAATTATCTCTTAAAAATTGAATGCAATTACATGAATGATGACGAGAAAGAGGAGCTTTATAAATTGGGGACTGTATAAGTCTCAGTTTCAAAAGGTATTGTTGGGATTAAAGGGAGTTTAGGAATTAAAGAATGTGTGAGGAGGGAAGGAAGGGAAGGTCTGAAAGTGGAGCTGGTGGATTAGACAGCCAGTCACTGACTGTAACCAGAAGCATGGCTGGAGAGGCTGGGGCCCACACAGAAGTTCAAGAAGTTGCAGTGCCTGGTGGTGGTGCTGGTGTCATCCAGTGAGGTGACAACATACAGTTCAGCCCAGGAAGAAATGTGCAAAAGAAAGAGGAGGAGATAATGAAAAATTGGCTGAGGTCAGAGAGTAGACATAGGCAGTATAGCAGGGAGAAATAGTTGAGAAAATTAGATTGGCCAGGTAAAGAAGCTTGAGAGGACATGTGAGGAAATAGGAAAAGTTTGGACTTTGGAGTTAGAATAATTTGTTTTCATTCCAAACTCTGCCATTATTAGCTCTATGACCTAACTAAATACTTAATCTCTCTAAGCCTCAGTTCCTCATGTGGAAAATGGGGATAAACCTTGTAGGCAGGGTTGTCATGAGGATTACGTGAAATGACGTATGTAAAGTTCCCCAGCTTGGCATTTATTAGACATTCTGTAAAATTTAATTACCATGTTATCTTTGTAGATCCTTGGGTCTTTCATGGCCCTTTTGATATCTATTGCTCTTAATAGTACTAGCAATGGAATCCCAATGAATTTTTTTTAAGCAAAGAATGAGAGACATTTCTCTATGACAGTTGAGCTGGCACTTGAAAATATTGCTCTTTAAATACTTGTAATATGTTTCTCTAGTGTATCTTACTTTCCAGGAGTGTATATGAATTTCATTAGACTGCACCTTCATTGAGGGCAGAAGCTAAGTATTTATCTACTTATAACTTTCCACAGTACTTAATGCAATCTGATATCATGCACACAGTTGACAGTTGATAAATGTTGTTAACAGCAGCAACTGTATCAATTCCTGTCTCATACTACCTGTAAGCTTCCCAAGCTGGAAATGAACAAAAATGGGAGGGGGGAGAAAAAAGCATTTTATGTACCTGAAATGAATTTACCAACTATGAAAAATAGCTAAAACAGGTGAACAATGTGAAGTAAACTGTATAAATTCAAGTGTGAAAAGGCAACACTTGAATAAACATAAAAATAACTGGTATTGTTTGCTTATAACCTTAGCTAAATGGCTAGGCTAGAAATTATCACAAGAACATTTTTCAGATGACCTCGTTCTTGAAATTGTAAAAGTATCAATGGAAATTTTCATTTTCAGAAGGTCACAGTGGTACATTTTTCATACAGATAAAAAAATCAACAATCTTATTGTTAAAAGTAAATCTGCAAGACTTAGATAATGATCTGTTTTCTCATCAATTGTTTTCTCTCCATTGTGTGCAAAACTAGATCATTCAGAGGGGTCTCATTTGTCTTGAGCTTTTTGGCATAATTGGCCAAATACTCACAGAGGCTTTAGCCCAGAATTCCAAACAATTTCCAAATGAAAATGTGTAGGCATATTTAAAATGGAAACGAATAGCACAGTGATATATAGGTTTTTTTCTCAATTTTAATGAGGTGAAAAAAGTCTTCTATGCATAGAGAATGGATTGGCTTGAACATTATTCAAAAATAGAGCAAGGAAAAACTGGGACTCTGGAGCAATTAAAATCAGATTAGTCATTACTACAGTGTACTTTATCATTCATATAATATCATTTTGTTCCTTCATTAAGTGAGTAAATATGAGCATATACCAGTGATTCTTCTTTGGTCATTTCTGGTGTCTTGAGTTGTAGTCAACTTACTTTAACCCTGGCATCTCATCACTGAACCAGCAAACTCGTAGCTCTTACAGATTTAATTTACCTTTTTAGGTGATAGGACCATCTATATTAGAGTCAAGAAAATAAAGAAGGAATAGAGTCACTTTCCAAGAAAACAGCAAAGAGGAGACACAACACAAGAAAATCAATAAAGATCCACTGAATCAGATGAATGGGTAAAACAAAACAAAACAACCCAAAAAACAAAACCTTAAAATATGCTTCTTAATCTGATTTTAAAATTTTTGGCTACTTTATAAATCCTTTTTAAATTAAAATCAAAACAACACATGCAGACCATAGCTTTCATGTGATCTGCTTTGCCCAGAAGGTGGTGGAGGCCCAGTGCAACAAGTGAGAGTCATTGTAGCTGTAAGGAATGTGACTTGAAGAGCAACAAACACTTCTCCTCAAGAGACCTCTTTCCTGCCTTTATCTCTGAACTTTGCAACTCAGAGTTGAATTAAAATTGAAGCTTCATTAAAGTTTTGAATACTGACCACTATTAACAATGGGAGGATAAAAGCATGGTAGATAAGATTATGGGTTCAAATCCTGGGTCCACTATTTGCTGAGTGTAGCCTCCATCACTTTACAAATACTGATCTCTTTTGTGTTCCCAGAGTACAGAAAATGTGCCTGGTATAAAATATATTTTTTGAATGACAATAAGTGAACAAACTTTCTCATCTGTAAGATGATACAGCATTCCTCATAGACTTATTGGGAGACTTAAGTGAGATCATGTATATTAAATGCTTTATTCAGGGTCTGCAACATAGTAAGCACTAATAAACATGAGTTGTTATCATAATGAGAATGGTGATCTTCATCATTATCTACCTACTAAGGCACTCATAAGTCTTCTTAAAAGAATGGAGCAAACCATATTGTTCATTGAGATTCACTTGACAAATTACCAATATTGTTTTACATGGATACTCATTACCAGTTGAGTACTCACTCATTGAAGTACCGTCCATACATGTAATGTTATAGGATTTATAGAGTTCAGGATTTCTACTGATATAAAGGCTAAAAACAGCCTGGCAGGTTTCTACCATTTTCTAAACAGAAGCCCATGTCCTAAGGGTGATATTAATTCAACCTACTGAATAGGAGACATAAAATGGAAGATTTCTTCTTGGAGGGGGGTGTATTTTTTTTTATCTTTTTCATGCATTTTAATTGAAGTGTAGTTGATTTACAGTATTTCAGGTGTACAGCAAAGTGATTCGGTTATATATTCTTTTTCAGATTTCCACTATAGGTTATTATAAGATATCAAATATAGTTCCCTATGTTATACAGTAGGTCCTTGTTTACCTATTTTATATATGGTAGTGTGTATCTGTTAATCCCAAGTCCCTAATGAATCCCTTCCCCCACTTTCCCCGGTTGTAACCATAAGTTTGTTTTCTATGTCTGTGAGTCTATTTCTGTTTTGTAAATAAGTTCCTTTGTATCATTTTTTAAGATTACACATATAAGTGATATCATATGGTATTTGTCTTTGTCTGACTTACTTCACTTAGTATGATAATCTCTAGGTCCATCCATATTGCTGCAAATGACATTATTTTATCCTTTCTTTATGTCTGAGTAATTTTATATTATATATATATATATATATATAATATAAAATGGAAGCTTTTGAAGCCAGAAGAACTGGAGCTTCATGTACCCAAATTATCAGCCCTATAACCACCCATGTTCCACTAGAAAGTCCAGCTCTAGAGGCTTCTTGGGACCATTGTTTTCACGTCATTATAAGATCTGGTCCTAGAACATGTGTTGAGAGGACTCTTTCTCAGACAAGATATTAATGAGTGCAGAATGCAAGCTATTCATTCAGACTTTGATATCCTTTCTTGGTCCTGGGAATACATTTAGAGGTATGCCTTCTACCACTGTTGTTCAGGAAAAAAAAAAAAGGTGTGGTACCTTACACACAGCGTATGCTCAATAACGTTTTTGTTAAATGGAATTACCCCCTTGTCACCTTTAAATTTTACTTCCTTGGAGGATAATTCCCTCTCAGACTCAGTCAGGTCCTTTATTTGTATTTTCATAACACCCTTTATTTGCTCATAGACTTTTCACAGTGTTGATGAATGAATTATTAATTAATTGTAGTCATTTACCTAATATCTGTTTTTCTACAGATTCATGAAGGCAGTTACTGTACCTGTCTTACTGACCACTATTCCTGCACCTAGCACAGCAACTATAGACACTCAGGATATTTTATATGTGGGTGAAAAATGCTTAACCAATTACTGCCTCGTTCTGCAGTTACAGAAACTAAATTTTATTCCACTGTCCCATGCGACCTGTTCAGTTACTCTGTTTATATCTCATAACATATTAGATCTCTGTGTATATATTACTTACACCCAGCAGGACGAACTTCGCCCTACATTTTATTCAATGGAAGAATCCTTCTCCTCCCACCCCCCACCGCCTCATAAAGGAGTAGTTTGAGAGTTAATCTTGCAGTTAACACATTTTCCAGAGTCCTCTTTTCTTTCTTTTCTCTTTTGCTACTCACCTTTTGGTCATTTTCCTGATCATTAATACTTTAACTTGAAGTTGCTTTGTGGAATTTGTTAGTAGAGGTTTAGGCAAGGGAGTGATTTGTAGATTTAGCTATATTTGCTATTATCTACATTCTGTTATCTTACATAATCAAGAATTGAGTGTACATCTGGGAGAATGATTCCAAAAAGAATCTCATGAGTTTTCCTAATGGCAAACTTAGATTAAATTAAAAAGCTGGTAAATGCAACCTTAACAGATATTTGATTCCTTTAGATAGATCAATATTTTTCTGGCTATTATTGTCATATCTCTATATTGTAAACCAAAATCTAAGAAACTTTATTTTTTGAGAGACAAGTAATCAGCTTTACTAGTGTGTAAAGTGGAGATATTAGATAATAAGTTATTCAGAATTTTATTGAATTGTTCATATAGTTTATTCACATAATAAAAATGTTATAGTAATTGTAATTTACCTTAAACTAAATCTGCTCCCATCCATCCTACCTAAAATAGAAGAACAAGTTTCCTTCTCTTTGTTTTCTGTGGAGAGTCAAAAAGAGAAATGTATGCCCTTTAAAAAGCTGAGTTGCTCCAAATGGGAGTTTCTTTATCTTGTTATCTTTCTACATGGTACAAAAAATTGGCTTGTCGCTAAGCAATCATGTTGTAATTAGTCAATAATGACGATTAAACAAGGGTCCTACTCTCACTTCAATATTTCATTCCTCCAACAAAATGATTTGCAGAGTTAGTTTAATGGAGCGCTGTCACCAGATTAATGGCCTCTCTTTGAAACTATGTCAACCTCTTGACTAGACATGCACATGCTTTTGATAAGCATCTTGGCATATAGTTATAAGAAACAACCTACTAGCTTGAGTGGGAAGCAGCCGCATAGCATAGGGAGATCAGCTAGGTGCTTTGTGACTACCTAGAGGGGTGGGGTAGGGAGGTTGAGAGGGAGGGAGATGCAAGAGGGAAGAGATATGGGGACATATGTATAAGCAGAACTGATTCCCTTTGTTATAAAGCAGAAACTAACATACCATTGTAAAGCAATTATACTCCAATAAAGATGTTTTTTTTAAAAAAAGAAACAACCTACTAGCTTGAAACAGTGTTATGTTTTTCTGAAGCATTCAAAATGTGTACTTTGTTTGCAATAATACACCAAATTATCACATTTGCGCTTCTTTTTTTTTAACATCTTTATTGGAGTATAATTGCTTTACAATATTATGTTAGTTTCTGCTGTATAACAAAGTGAATCAGCTATACATATACATATATCCCCATATCCCCTCCCTCTTGCATCTCTCTCCCACCCTCCATATCTCACCCCTCTACATGATCACAAAGCACCGAGCTGATCTCCCTGTGCTATTGTGTTACATTTGGTAGTGTATATATGTCAATGCCACTCTCTCACTTCATTCCATCTTACACTTCCCCCTCTCCATGTCCACAAATCCATTCTCTACCTCTGCATCTTTATTCCTGTCCTGCCCCTATGTTCATCAGAACCGTTTTTTTTTTTTTTCTAGATTCCATATATATGTGTTAGCATACAGTATTTGTTTTTCTCTTTCTGACTTACTTCACTCTGTATGACAGAATCTAGGTCCATCCACCTCACTACAAATAACTCAATTTCATTTCTTTTTATGGCTGAGTAATATTCCATTGTATATATGTGCCACATCTTCTTTCTGCATTCAGCTGTCGATGGACACTTAGGTGGTTTCCATGTCCTGGCTATTGTAAATAGTGCTGCAATAAACATTGTGGTACATGACTCTTTTTGGGTTATGGTTTTCTCAAGGTATATGCCCAGTAGTGGGATTGCTGGGTCGTATGGTAGTTCTATTTTTAGTTTTTTAAGGAACCTCCATACTGTTCTCCATAGTTGCTGTATCAATTTACATTCCCACCAACAGTGCAAGAGGGTTCCCTTTTCTCCATACCCTCTCCAGCATTTATTGTTTGTGGATTTTTGCATGATGGCCATTATGACTGATGTGAGGTGATACCTCATTGTAATTTTGATTTGCATTGATCTAATAATTAGTGATGTTGAGCATCCTTTCATGTGTTTGTTGGCATTCTGTATATCTTCTTTGGAGAAACATGTATTTAGGTCTTCTGCCCATTTTTGGATTAGGTTGTTTGTTTTTTTTATATTGAGCTGCATGGTCTGCTTGTATATTTTGGAGATTAATCCTTTGTCAGTTGCTTCATTTGCAAATATTTTCTCCCATTCTGAGGGCTGTCTTTTCATCTTGTTTATGGCTTCCTTTGCTGTCCAAAAGCTTTTAAGTTTCATTAGGTCCCCTTTGTTTATTTTTGTTTTTATTTCCATTTCTCTAGGAGGTGTGTCAAAAAGGATCTTGCTATGATTTATGTCATAGAGTGTTCTGCCTATGTTTTCCTCTAAGGGTTTTATAGTGTCTGGCCATACATTTAGGTCTTTGATCCATTTTGAGCTTGTTTTTGTGTATGGTGTTAGGAAGTGTTCGAATTTCATTCTTTTGCACGTAGCTGTCCAGTTTTCCCAGCACCACTTATTGAAGAGGCTGTCTTTTCTCCATTGTATATTCTTGCCTCCTTTATCAAAGATAAGGTGACCATACGTGTGTGGGTTATGCTTCTTTATTTTACAAAAAAATGTGCTAGCTTTTTGTTTTGTTTTCATTCTTTCAAGGTGACATAAAGTATTATAAAGAACTATGTATGATTCCAGTTTGGCAAGGTAGGAGAATAAGATCACTTAAAGTACAGTATTTTTCTCTCCCTTAAAAAAAAAAAAAAATTCACACTTTTCTTTCCAGTGAGTGGCGGATATTTGTGTCTGTGTGAATTAAACTCGATTTGCAAAACAAAAGAGTTCTATTTTATGAACAAAAGCTTCACTTCTCTACTCTTTTTTTAATATCTCAAAATACCTAAAGTCTTTAACAAATTTCCTTACATGTCAAGGACTTCAGTGTTCTGAAGCAAAGCACTGGAGCATTTCTTGTGCTGAAAAGGCTTACCTTGTAAGAGAGACATGTTTTAGCCATACATTTTGGCATCTGAGCCTTTCAAATCTAGCCACCTTATAATGAAGTACTTTGGGGAACATCAGCAACTAACTCTATCTGGATGGAGTCCAACATGAGTTTATTTTACATAAAATGTTACTTCTTAGTATCTGTAAACTTTAGGGCAACATTACAGTGTATTCAGATTAGTGAAAATTATTCTCTAAAAATGAGTTTGGGAACAGTTCTACTCACAGAAGAAAATATTGGCAGAAAACAAACGTATATCTTTTTCTGAATAATTTTGTTATTTTACTAATTCACCCATGCAGAAAAAAATTACTGAACACTTACTATGTGAATGCACTGCTAGGTGTTAGAAATAGAATAGTGAACAAGTTAAGATATGATACTGGCCCTCAAGGAATTTAGAGAGCGGCTGAGAAAACAGAGGAGTACACAGGTAACTATAAGAGAGTGATAAGTGTTGCAATGAGTTAAGTACTGAGTTCTATGGTAGTACTTGATAGTAGAGGAGGGCAGCATCTCATCTGGCCTTGGAAATTTAGGAACATTTTATGCAAGGATTAAGGGCTTAACTGAGTTATCCACATGAAGAGATGATGTGGAAAGAGTATTCCAGGTAGAAACAAAAGCAAGAGCAATGACCTAAAGGACAAAGATAGCAGAGTGAATTGAACTAATTGAAATTCATTTTTAAAAAGGCCTGAAAGGTATTATCAGAATTTGGGACTTTATCCTAAGAGAAGCTGCAAGATAATGTAGGATTTTGAGGACAGGAGTGACATAATTAAATGGGTGATTTAGAAAGATCATTCTGGGTGTAAAGTGGAGAATGAGTTTGAAGGGGACAAGATTGGAAGCCCATTAGGAAGTTGTTAAAAATAATCTAGGCAGAACATTGTGAGGCTTTAATTTAGGCAACAGAAAACGGGATGAAGTATGAGACAGTTGAAGAGACATTACAGTTCCAATGTCTATCTTGCCACCTCTCTTTGTGTATTGTGAGTTAGCTAGAGATTTTGCCTATACCTCTACTAATGATAGAATGCCTAGACTTCTAGATGCCTTAGAACACTTGATATTAGAAAATGACACCTGGCTAGGAATTTAATGAGCAGTTGCTGAAACAATTGCTGGAGGAGAATGGACAGAATATTTATTTGTGGATATGAATGGTGTCATCTCAATCCTGCTGCAAAAGGCTACACAAAGGAGAGCTTCCCTGGTGGTGCAGTGGTTGAGAGTCCGCCTGCTGATGCAGGGGACACGGGTTCATGCCCTGGTCCGGGAAGATCCCACATGCCACGGAGCGGCTGGGCCCGTGAGCCATGGTTTCTGAGCCTGCGCGTCCGGAGCCTGTGCTCCGCAACGGGAGAGGCCACAACAGTGAGAGGCCTGCGTACCACAAAAAAAAAAAAAAAAAAAAAAAAAGGCAACACAAAGGAAATCCTAGAAAGGTGGTCTTTATCTTTGAAAATTAAAGTTCAACTGATACCAAAAGAAAAGACAACAAAAAGAAACAAGTAGGATGACATCAAACTAAAAGCTTCTGCACAGGAAAGGATCATCAACAAAATGAAAAATCAACCTACGGAATGGAAGAGAATATTTGTAAATCATATATCTAGTAAGTGGTTAATAGTCAACATATATAAAGAACCTATACAAAATTATAGTCAGCTGGTTAGCAGTGAGGGTGGCCCTCTGGACACCTGAACTCGTGGGTACTGCTTATAGTGAAGTCTTGTGGAAGGCTGTGCCCTTAACCTGTGAGGTTTGGCCTACTTTGTGTAGTATAAATCATAAAAATTTAAGATGAAAGCATTATTAAAAATGGAGAGGGTCACAATATAATTTTAATACTATATTCCTCAGAAAAATATAAACAGTCTAGTAGAATAGCCTTAAAATTCAGGAAGCAAAATTGCTAAAACAAGATACATTTAAAAAAAATTCATCATCATAGTGGGAAATACTAATGTATGTATATTAATTGATGTGTCAGACAGAGAAAAAAGAAATGATATAAACATGGACAACATAATTAACAATTAACAATTTTGATTTCTCTACATAGCACCCAATAACTAGAAAACGCACATTTTCAAGCATACATGAAGTGTTTAAAAATTGTGTGCTCGACCATGAAGAAAGTCTTAACAAATTTACCCCCAAAATGGCCTTTTATATATAGTTCATGAAAAACTGAGGTTATGCCCTCTACTCTGTAGAATGTACACTTTTATCTGTGTTCCTTTTTCAAGTAAGAGGCATCTGGTACCGTAAATGAAATTGCTTGAGGCAATGGCACCCCCTTCTAATACATGTAATTGTGGGACCCATGAACAACCAGGGAACTGTTAAAGTTTGGCTCCTGTGGCCTGTCAACTTAATTTTGGGAGTTCATTGTCAATGTATGTATGTATATGTGCCCATGTGCATGTGACTTTCTGCCTGAATTGAACTTATTCTCAACTCCAATTCCTTAGTTTGTTTGGATCTTTCCTTTGATTATCTATTCCTTGACCTACTTGGAAGGCTGCTGGCATGGTTATTTCAGTAATTAATCTATGGAAAGTCTCATCAATGCTGCTGAACAGTATAATGAACCTCAATATGCACAAATGTAATATTAACATATAGTCTGAGGGTATTGTTCTTTATCTTTCTTTAACAGAGGTATAATTTCTTTCAAGACTGCTTCGATTGATCTTACAGTGATTCAAAACAATTAATTGCAAGATGAAATCCATTTGAAGATTGAAAAATGATTCTGAAACCATGACAAAAGTCTTGAGCTCTTCCCTTTAAAGAAAAAAAGTCTTTTGATATACAGTGCTATACAGTACTTTGTATCAGTGCTTAAACTTTAATGTGCATATACATTACCTAATGATCTTGTTAAAATGCAGATTCTATTCAAGTGGGTGTGGGGAGAAGCCTAAGATTCTGCATTTCTAACAAGTTTCCAAATGATACTGGTACTGCTAGTCTACACACCATACTTTTTGCATCAGAGCTCTATATTATACTGAACTTTACTACCCTGTTCAATGTATGTAATGATTTGACTTGCTCAGATATTTAACCCCGAGTCATTTAAAAATATTTTACCAACTAAAAAATGTTTTTAAGAAGATCTGAGAAAAAAGAATATTTAAACATGGTGGATCAATATATAATGCATACAGAACATAAATATTTGTTGTTAGGTCTGTTATGTATTTGAGAAGACCATCTTTTCAGCAAGTATGCTCGCATAATTTTGTGGAAGCAACACTATTTGTAGTAACTTGATTATGTACCACTTACCAGTAGATGGCAGTACATATTCAATCTTAAGGAAAGAGAGTTTGATAATAAAAACAGAGTAGCCCCTAACATTCAAGTAGTCCTTCTGTAAGTGCTCCCCAGACCCAAAGACGGAATGCAGAACTCTTATTTGCAAAATTATATTTATTTGGTATAAATATTTACCTTTACTCAGCTTGAATTTTAATACACATTTTTATGTCAGGGAGTCATAAAATCATACCTATGAGGTCAGATGGAAAAATAAAGTCATGAGTCTATTAGATATTTAGTTCACATTTGTGTATGGGGTGTGTTGGGGGAGAGCAATTTTCTTTTAAAGTAGGTATAATATAAAAAACAAAACTGGAAGAAAGAAGAGACTTTTTGGAAAGGATTATTGCAACGGGGGAAAGGGTCTATTATAATAGGGGGATGGGGACTATTGCAATGAGCCATGAGATTTGCAAGCATTCAAAGCTTAGTCAGACAAGGTTATGTCTTTGATAGGGAAAAATAAACAAGGCTAGAAAAAACAGAATGTGGGGAAGTGGGATGAAAGTGTGGATCAGAGAGTGTGTTACTCTAACGCTGCCTATTCTCAGGCTGGATCCTTAAGGAGTTTTATGCTGGCTCAGGTCAAAGTTCAGAGGCCTGCAGAAAGGAGAGTGGCTTAACCAAACTTTGCTTAATAAGCATTCTGTTCTGACTGATCAGTGGAGACAAGCCGTTCAGCTAATCATTAGCAAGTCAAAGAGAGGGATTTTGTTTGGCTTTGTCATAGGTAAACAAGGGGAGCATCTATTATTCTTACCTAACTCACATGGGGAAAGTTGTTTCTTTGCAGTAAACCACTGCCTGGAACAAAAAAAGATGCTTTGTTTGTTTGTTTTAAACATTTCTGTTTCCTAGAATCACTAGATTCTGATAAAATTCAACATTGTCATAGGTAAAAGTTTTAATAAGGGATTGAAGAAAACCCAGAGGATTTATTTTGGTAATAATCTATTCTATAAATATTTATTGGGAATTCAAGCAATGGGTAGATGTGGGCTCTTGTCCTTAAAGAGCCATGTATGTGTTATAATTTAAAATGCTCCCCAAAGATCTTGCTGCATATCCAATGATGAGCATTCTATAATTATCCAGGTAATATGAAAAAATGGCTTGATTTTTTTCCTAAACAGTCTAGGTTAATAAGTCAAAGTAGGAGCTTAATAAATGTTTGTCAGATAAATGAATGAATTCTGCAATAAGCATATCATTACATATTTATATATTTGGTCTGGACTAAATAAGAAGTGACCTAAAACTTGATTTTTCTAAAATGTCTCATTGTTGCTTATGGACAAAATCTTCTAGGTGTTTTCTATAAAGTCTAAATGTTGTTTTTCAGGGTACACATACATATTTTTTTGTAAGTTTACACAGTCTAATTATTCTGTCTTTCTGTAGGTACAATATGACTTATCTTTTGCATTTAAAAACCTAAGGTTTATGGATATAAACTGAAAGAATGAAGGAATATTTCAAGGCCTGTCCCTAAAATCAGGATATCAAAAAGAACCTTGCCCTCCATCTACTTATGAAGGGGTTGTGGTTTCCAGTGGAGAATAAAGGGCTGGGAATCATCATTTGTATCTGGACACTTAATAAGTTTTTTCATATAATATCCCTAACAGCTTTGCAGGATCATTCGGTTCTGATAAAGTTCTATAACAAAATTCTTTTAGATTTAAGGTACTTTTCCAAGTTCACATACGGTGAAAAAACACAAAGGTGGCAGAGAGGATTTTGAGAAAATTCATTTAGACAAAATTTGTTATTGAATAATTACTTTGTTCCAGGAATAGGACCATATGTTGAGAAGTACAAGGCTAAATAAAAAATGGTCACTGACCTTGAATATTGATCAAGTGATGGAGGTACCAGGATCGCATTCTGTCTGAGTACAGGGGGAGCAACAGAGAGGAGTGGTTAATTCTTTGAAGGAGGGAGGTGGCCATCAAGAAAGACTAGATGAGGGCTAGATGTTCTCCACAAATTTGAACCCCTACTTCCACAGTATGAAATTGGTGCTGGGAGGAGAGTCTGCAGCCAGGGACTGCATTTTCCAGTCTCCCTTGTATCCAGATGAGGCCATGTGTTCTCACCAGTGAGGACCTTGTCCAACAAAAAGTGAGCAGAAGTGATGTGTGCCACTTCTGGACTGGGCTTCTCCACTCTTCTCCCTGCTTCTTCTGACTGGTGGCAGAGAACTCTGAGGCTCCAGTGGAGGATGTAGCCACTGGATGCAAGAAATCTGGGTCCCTGAATCAGAGTGTGGAAAAAGGCCACCTGTCAGATAGGAATACTGTTATGTGGGTGAAAAATAAAATTATGTTATCTTAAGCCATTGAAATTTTGGGGTGTACTTGCTACAGCAGTTATTATCACTATAATTACTATAGCAGTTGCTCCTAAATTGAGTTATGACAAGCTGAATGACATGGGTCAAATAATTTTAAATTTCAAGGAACCTTATACATCTCTTGCAGTTTTCATTTTATATAGCAAGATATATGCCTACCGAAGACCCAAGGACACATAGCTAATTAATGATGAACTTAGGTCTAGAATCTTGTGTCCTTTTTTTTGTATGCCATGACATTTTTATATAACTCTTATGAAAATCACCCAATTTAAATTTATAAATTGACTTTAAGTCCATTTCTTTATATTGAGTCATCTAAGAACAACTTGTCATGGTTTTTCCTATAATCATCTTCTCTATGGTTGAAGTCAGCTATTTTTCATTCAAATATCTTAGTTTTAAGCCAAGATGTATAATTTATTGAACAGTTTCACATTTGTTTTATTTAATCTGAATCATCTTAAAATATAACCCACATCTATTGTATCTTTCCTGAAATAAGGAGATCCCAGAACTTCTTGGGAGAAAGAATTCTAGTCTAGACATGAAAATTATACTCAACTTAAACATCTGTGGTATACTTATAGATGTCTCTGCAATAATCCTGACCAATCTGAATTTCTATGAAAAATGGTTGCTAACCAAGTATCTCCATCTAGGAACATGGTAGAATTGTACTTCATGATCTCCTTGTTGGTGGGTGGGGACCAGGACCAGTTTTATTCAATGAGTTGCAAATGGAAGCAACATGTGTAACTTCCATGTGGCAGCTAGTGCCAAAACTCTTTTTTCCCTCTGGAACAGAGATAAGCAATGCTCGCAACTATGGCTGCTCTATCAGCCTTTGTCTGTTTTTTGTCTCTATACGTGTGTAACAGAGTTCTTAAAGTTTTTTTGTGGTACGCGGGCCTCTCACTGTTGTGGCCTCTCCCATTGCAGAGCACAGACTCCGGACGTGCAGGCTCAGCGGCCATGGCTCACGGGCCCAGCCGCTCCGCAGCATGTGGGATCTTCCCGGACCGGGGCACGAACCCATGTTCCCTGCATCGGCAGGCGGACTCTCAACCACTGCGCCACCAGGGAAGCCCCAGCCTTTGTCTTTGAATGAAGGTGTCAAGTCCCCCTCCTAACCCGTAGTGAAACTGTAGCAGGAACAACAGATAGAAGTTTGTTGTTTTAGGCCTTTGGAATTTTTAGGTCATTTCTGCAGCATAATCTAGCCTATCTTGACTGAAATAACGGCACTTCTGACATTATGAGTATGACCTTGAAAAATTCATTAGATCTCTTGAATTTCAAGCCTGCAATTTGGAAATTAATTGTTATTTGGAGACTAAATTAGGTAATGTTTGTAGAAAATACTAGAGTAGGAGTCAGAAAGTCTGAGTTTTGCTGTCTACTCTGCCACTAACTTGTATAACTTTAGGAGTTTATTCCTTCTTTCATTTATTCACAAAAAATTTATTAAGCACCTACGGTGATAATATACTAGAAGACAAAGATGAATAAAACATAGGTCTTGTCCTCACAGGAGCTCACTCACAGGCTACATGGGACAGACAGGTATAAACAAACACAGAAATGTGTTAAGAGCTATAGTGGAGGTAAGTGCAGGTTATTTAATGTGAGGCCCAGGGGAGACTATTGGATAAACTGCAGGGGAGTAGGGACAGGCATCACAGAGAATACATTTCAACTTGAATCTCTTCATTAGAAGAAGTGGCATTTTAATCAGGAGAAATAATAAGTGAAAAGATGTGAAAATATTTTAAATAAAAAGGCAATCATTTTTCTTCCTCCTCTCTCTAACACTCACATGCCTAACCCCTGTTTTTTGTTTTTCGCTTTTTGTTTTTCTGGACAGGAGCATGCAATGGATGGTTCTAATGTTTGTAAAAGTATCCTAATGGCCTACTTTTAAAGATCCAATAATCCTTTGGGCATTCTCTGGGACTTAGAAAAAGAATGTAAAAAGAAGGTAAATTTGCTCTTTTAAGATTCAGTTCTACGTAAATTGTGACCAGGGGAAATAGTGCAGGCCTTTTGCATATAGAAAAAACTTGCTTTAACGTGGTTTTAGACTCATTTCTAATGTTCTTATAAAGGGCTTCTTTGTGTGTGTACATGTCTCAATAGTTACCTACCCCAAAACTACAGAAAGAATTAGGAGGTATATTTGTACCTCACACTGTGATGGCGATCTTAAAGGAATATACATGATGTGACAAAACATTCCTTGGAGTTTTCTAATGCACTCCCTGGACTGTACTGCTGAAGCCTCATGGTTCTAAAGCTAGAACAACTTCAGTGGTTAGGGATGGGTTAGAGTATTCTGGTGGGAAGTGGGCAGGGGTAGGGTGGGATGAATACTAACCCTGGGATGTGCTGAAGAATGCAGTTCCTTCAGAGGGAGAGAGGAGGAATGTCAGGATGGGAAAGCAATTCTAGGAACAAAGGAATTAAGGATTCTTTTTCCTTGAACACAGGAACAATCATGCATAGCATCTAGATTTGCTTACCTTCATTTTAATTCTTCTAGTTATCAACACTGCAATAAAGTCTGTTACATACATAAGACTTTTTGTCTTGATTCTTGTGGAGAATTAAGGGATGGGCCCATAAAGGAAGGAGTGTTACTGTCCCCATATCACCTTCCACTGCAGCTAGCACTGCAGTGGCAACACTATATAGAAGATCAGAGCATCCTGGAACATCAGTTGGTACCCAGCCATAGAGTGAATGATGACCAGAACTAGAGCTGAGAGCAGTAGGGAAAGTCATATCTCATATGACAGCAACAGCCAAGGGATGACTCAGGATCAGATACAAGACATACTCTCCCCCAAATATACTAGAGAAAGGGAGGCTAACATTCTATGTTTACAATATGAAAGTACCTGTCATATTTGGGTAAAAGTTAATACTTCTTTGTGGCTATAGCACAGGATCTGTGGGATGGTAGACCAAAAACATACATAAGCAGGAAAGGGAGGTAAATCATATGGACAGATCACACTGAGGAGAGCTAATGGGTTCAATGTTAGTTCCATTAGGTAGTGGAAAGTTACTGATAATTTTAGTCAAGGAAAATTGTAATAAGATTTGCGTTTTGTAACAATTCTTCAGGAGATGTATTGAAGATAGATCAAAATAAGGAGTAAGTGGGAGCCTAATGCAGAGACGAACAGAATTTTGCTGTTGAATTTGCAGTGTCTGGTGCAGTATGTGTCTGGAAGAAGTTGCACAGAAATACTTGTGGCATGAAAGAATGGAGACAATGATGAGGACCTAAAATACCTCTGTGGCTATGAGTTACTGAGGTGTGTGTTTAAGATTCAAAAATAAAGAGCACTTGGATCACCAATTGGATGTGGGATTAAGATGACCCAGATTTCTGGCTTAGATAAATTCTGTTGACTTTAACCAAAAAAGGGAAATCAGGGAAAATAATTTTGCTTAATTGGAGCTTAACTTTGCCTACTTGGAGCTTAATTCCCTTATTTTTTTATATAAGGAAGACAAACTAAGTTGTCAAATAACTCCAACATTAATGATTCGATGATTCTAAAACATTTAGTGCAAGAAAGTAAACTACTATGAAAGAAGTGATTATTGGTAGCAATGTTGGCTCCCAACAATTCACTATTATACCAGGGGCCCAGTTATTGCTGAATAAAGATGATTACTTGCAGGCTCTTGCTTGACATTTTCTTTTTTAACAGTCTAGTTGTCTTGGCCATTGTTTGTTTGTTTTCAGAGAGCATCATACACTTTACATTTCTGCTTAGACTTATGAACTGTTGTGACTTCAGTCCATTTCGTCTTCTTTTGATTTATTTATAATGTCTTTCTTTAGACTCTCCTTTTAGAAAAGAAATTCATTAAGTGCACAACTGTGTTTTGATACTGATTTTATTTCTATCTACTTTTTGTTAACTTTGAATTACTTACCTATTCTTAAGATAGTAGCAATTCTACTTGACCTAGCATTATCTGAAAATGAAGTGGTTTTACTCTTAAATATATCCTTGAAATCATTTATAAAGAGAAATGCTTACCACTTCCATAGTAACAATAAGCAGTCAGAAAATAAAATACTACTAATAATTTTAAAATTCCATTTGCAGTAACAAATAATGTAAAACATGTAGGAATAACTTGAATGAGAAATGCATGGACTATTTTACTGAGAGGCATGAAAGAATGCTTCAGTAAATGAGTATACCATATTTCTGGTTGATAAGTCTGAGTACTGTTAAAATGTCAGCTTGTCTAAACTTATATTGTAGGTTTAATATAATTAAAATTAAGCTCCAATTAGGTTTTTTTTTTGCCTTGACAAAAATATTTTAAAATTCTTATAGAACAATGCTCAGAAATAAATAAACAAAAGAAAAAAGTGGAACTTATATTACAATCATTAAAAAGTATATGACTAGACAAGAATGTAAGGTGTCTTAGTTTGGAGGCTCTAGAGGCAGAACATGTGATGAGTATTCATGTACAAATAATTTATACAGGGAATGTGCTCAGGAGAAACCTACAAGGGAGGAGGGAAGCTATCGCTAGGGAAAGAAATTAAGCAAGGATGTAGTTTAGATTATGTGCTTTCATTGGGACAGTATCACCCTGAAGTGAGTGAAAATTGGTTATTGGGGTAGGGGTGAAAGATATTACAGAGGGGTGTATCCCTCCAAAGGACCATAGTACATAAACATAGTTGATAGATGGTCTACCTGTGGTATCGAAATTTCATGGGGGTAAGTGATTAGGAACAAAACTGTCTATAAAGGCTCTTTAGGGGGACAATAATGAAAAACAAAGGGCTAACAAACACTGTTTTAGATGAAGTTTAGTCTCAAATAAATTCCTGGGAAGATCTCTGAAGTGTAAATTGAACCCAAGTTTTATTCTGTCTCAAGGCAAGGGAGCCTCATCCCATCAGTCATTAGATATGTGTCACCCTTGGAGGGAAGGAGCATAATTCCCAGACACCTTTTGGTGAGGCAGGTCACCACTGAAGAGCCATCCTGTGAGAGATCGGCCTGTGTGAGCTATTAGCAGTAACATCCATAGCAGCTGGGGGATGGGCACACTGAACAGTGCCTACTACAGAGGGAAGAGGTTAAGTAGTCATTATTTTCACACAACATAATACTTTGCATAGAAAGCCATAAAATTCAGCAAACTACTAGAGAGAAGTAGTTTCTCTAAGAAGAGAATCCTGAAGGAGGCTGGATATAAGATTAACATACATAAATAAGCATTCCTCTATAGAGCCAGAAACAACCAGAAAAACTAATGGAAAGTAAGATTCTATTTTCAACAAGCAACAATAATTCTGATGTATTTAAAAATAAATTTAAGAGTTTATGCACACAATTTGGGGGAAAACTTTAAACTCTATTAAAGGACATAAAAGAAGACCTAGATAAAAGATATTCTGGGTGCCATTGTAAAGACTTTAATTATCTGCAAATAAATCATTACATTTAATGGAATTCCAATCAAAATCCTGATAGAGACTTTGTGAAAATCATGTGAAAATTGATTTTTAAAATTTACATATACTTGTATAAGTACTCAAAGAGTTTCTAAATGTCAACTGTAGCACTATTTATAAAAGTAAAAAATTAAGAAACACCTAAGTGTCCAGCAATGCGAACTTACAAATAAATGAGAATACAACCACATAATGGAATAGACTATACAACTATGAAAAATAATTAAGTAGATCTATATTACTACTGTGGTGAGATGTCCAATATATATTTAGTGGAAAAAGCCAATTTTAGAATACACTTGTCTGTGAAAGTGGTTTTGGAATTGAATAATGGGTACAGAGAGGCTGGAAGAACTTTGAAGAACAAGACAGAAAATGCCTAGATTGCCTTGAACAGACTGTTGGTAGAAATAGATTGTTAAAAGATCTGTTAGTGAGGGCTTAGAAGGACATTAAAAACATATGTAACATGAGTTCTTTTTTTTCCCTTCCTTCCCTTCTTTCTCTCCCATCCTTCCCTTCCTCCCTTTCTCTTTCTTTCTTTTCTTCCTCCCTCCTTCCCTTCTTTCTCTCTCTCTTCTCTTTCTTTCTCTTTGCATTTCTCTCTCCCTCCCTTCCTCCCTGCCTCCACCCTTTCTTTCTTTCTTTCTCTCTCTCTCACTCTTTCTTTTTCTTTCTCCCTCCCTTCCTTCTTCCTTCCTTCCTTCCTTCCTTCCTTCCTTCCTTCCTTCCTTCCTTCCTTCATTCATTCCTTCTCTCTTTCTCTCTCTCTTCACCCAAATTTGAGGCCCTGGCTAGAAGCCTTCCAGGTCTCCTTTTATGTAGCAGCTGATTCAGTCCACACCTCAACCACTTCCTTTATCAGACACTCATATCTGAACCACTATGCACCAGCTCTAATTACCAAAGGGCCAGGTACCAGACAAGTAGGGCCAGCCCATTTGCTCCAGAGCCTGAGAAATTATTCAAATTAGCTAATCCACAGGAAGCCTATGAAACCTAGCAAGCCTCACTCTACTTACCATACATAAGCATGCCCTACAGCTTCAGCTTGCTGTTACCTTCTCCCTGGTTGCAACCTTCTGAATGGCTGCATGGCAGCCTTCTCTCATTTAGAGCTGTAAGTAGTAAAGAGTTCTGCCTTTCTCTTCTTTTTCTTTTTTTCCAATCATGGTGTATATTCTCAGCATGACAGCAGCAGAAGGAAACTTTCATAATCTGATAAAGTGTATCTTTAATAAACATATAAGCACAATTAATGCTACAAGAATGCTTCTCCTTGACATCTAGCACTTGACAAGGATGCTCTCCCTTGTATGTGTGTGTGTGTGTGTGTGTGAATATGTATTTTATTTATTTTTAATAGAAGTATAGTTGGTTTATAATATTATATTAGTTTCAGGAGTACAACCTAGTGAGTCAATACTTTTATAGATTATACTCCACTTAAAGTTATTACAAAATAATGGCTGTTTCACTGTGCTGTACACTATATCCTTGTTGCTTTTTAATTTTATACATAGTAGTTTATGTCTCTTAATCCCTTAACCTTATTTTGCCCCTCCCCATCCCCTCTTCTCACTAGTAATCACTAGTTTGTTCTCTAAATCTGTGAGTCTGTTTCTGTTTTGTTGTATAGATTCATTTGTTTTATTTTTTAGTTTCCACATATAAGTGATGACATAGAGTATATATCTTTTACTGTCTGACTTATTTCACTAAATATAATACCCTCCATCTATATTGTTGCAAATGACAGAATTTCATTCTTTTTATGGCTGAATAATATTCCATTGTATATGTATACCACATCTTCTTTATCTATTCACTTGTTGTTGGACACTTGGGTTGTTTCCATATCTTGGAAATTGTAAACAATGTTGCTATGAACATTGGGGGGGGGTACATGCATCTTTTTGAATTAGTGTTTTCATTTTCTTCAGATATATACCCAGCAGTGGAATTCCTGGATTGTATGGAAGTTCTATTTTCAGGTTTTTGAGAAACCTCCATGTTGCTTTCCATAGTGGCTGAACCAAATTACATCCCCACCAACAGTGCACAAAGGTTCTCTCTTCTCTACATCCCCAACAACATTTGTTATTTTAGACTTTTTGATGTTAGCCATTCTGACAGGTGTGAGGTAATATCTCATTGTGGTTTTGATTTGCATTTCTCTGATAATTAGTGATATTGAGCATCTTTTCATGTACCTGTTGGCCATCTATATGTCTTCTTTGAAAAAAATGTCTATTCAGGTCTTTTGCCCATTTTTAAATTGGGTTGTTTGTTTTTATAATATTAAGTTTTTTAATATTAAGTTGTATGGGCTGTTTATTTATTTTCGGTATTAACCCCTTCTCAGTCATATCATTTGCAGATATTTCCTCCCATTCACTAGGTTTTCTTTTTGTTTTGTTGATGGCTTCCTTTGCTGTGCAAAAGCTTTTAAATTTAAGTAGGTCCCATTTGTTTATTTTTACTATTATTTATTTTGCCTTAGGAGACAGATTTCTCCAAAATATTGCTATGATTTATGTCAAAGAGTGTTGTGCCTATATTCTCCTCCAGGAGTTTTATGATTTCAGGTCTTACATTTAGGTCTTTAATCCATTTTGAGTTTATTTTTGTATATGGTGTGAGGAAATGTTCTAATCTCATTCTTTTACATGTAGCTGTCCAGTGAGTTCTGCCTTTCTTCTATTCAAGTGTCAGTGTATTGTGTCTTGCCATCAAAATAACCTTAAAATCTAATAAAACAACATATTATTGGAAACTGGAGGAAAGGGCATTCTTTTTTATGTATGGTAGAAATGTTACCTGAATTGTGTTCTCTACTTGTAAATGATGAACTTGGATATTTAGCTGATATTTCCAAGCAAAATATTGAAGATGAGGCTTGGTTTCTTCTTGCTGCTTCCAGTAATATGAGAGAGAAAGCAATAAATTGAGGAAACAACTATTAATCAAAAAAGAATCAGGTTTTGATGGTTTTGAAATTTTTCAGCCTATCTAGATTGTAAAAAAAAAAAAAAAAGTTACAGTTAAGAGATTCACTGTCAGAAAAGTGTGCTTTGAAGGAAAACCAAGGGTCTGGTTGGGCAATCTTTTGTTAGTACCCCAGAAAGAACAAGTCACAGTACTCAGTCATACATAAGACTCTTTGAGGAGATTAGATGTGTGACTCATGGATTTCCTTTGCCAACTTAGGAGGAGCCAAAAATATAGATGGAATAATCTAAGAAAGACCTGTGAAAAAGCTTTCTGTTTAATGGAATGAATCCCCATGTATACACTGAAAACCCACAAAGTTTTCAGACTATCGTAGCAGCAGAAATACTGCCAGCATTGCCCTAAAGGGATGGAGAGGAGATGAAATGAAGGAAGGCTGTTGGAGTCTCCAAATTCTATAAACAGTAAGTAGGCTGAGGAAAACTACTTAGCTACAAACATGCTACCCATCATGAAAAAGGAAGGATGAGTCAGAGTGGAGCTGCTGGCCAAGAGGGGTGAGCCTCAAGTTGCAGAGGATTATTCCTAGGCTTTAAAATGTAATGGAGTTGGCTTTGTTGGATTTTGAAATTACTTGTGATCAGTGACTTTTTTTCTCTTTTTCATTTTCTCTCCTTTTGAGTGAGGTTGTTTATAACTTTTATGCTATGCCTCTCCTACCATTATATTTTGGATGCCCCTAACCTGTTTTCTAGAAATATGTAAGAAATCAACTTAGATATTTAGCTGAGAATCTTTACAAGAAAAGTATTATAGGTGTGTCCTGGTTTCTTCTTGCTGCTTATAGTAAAATGCAAGAGGAGAAGGAGATGATAGAAAAGAGAGATTTGAAGATGTTACACTTTGATGATTGAGGAAGTAGCCACAAACCAAGGAATAAGGAAAGAATCTAGAAGCTGAAAAAGGCAAGGAAACAGACTTTTTCCTCAGAATCTGCAGAAGGAAGATTTGTCGTAGATTAATTGACCATAAGTGCCTGGGTTTATTTCTGGGATCTCTATCCTGTTCCATTGATCCATGTGTCTGTTTTTGTGCCAGTGTCATGATCTTTTGATTACTATAGATTTGTAGTATAGTCTGAAGTCAGGGAGCATGATAATTCTAGCTTTGTTCTTTTTCTCAAGATTGTGCTTGCAATTCAGGGTCTTTTGTGGTTCCATATAAATTTTAGGATTATTTGTTCTAGTTCTGTGAAAAATGTGGATGGACCTAGAGAGTATTATGCTTAGCAAAATAAGTCAGACAGAAAGACAAATACTCTATGTTATTACTTATATGTAAAAACTAAAAAATAAAACAAATGAATGTATACAACAAAACAGAATCAGACTCACATATAGAAAACAAACTAGTGGTTACCAGTGGAATAGGGGGCAGGAAAGGGCAAGATAGGGGTAGGGGATTAAGAGACACAAACTACTTTATATAAAATAAATAAGAAACAAAGATATATTGTAGAGCACAGGGAAATATAGCCATTATTTTATAATAACTTTAAATGGAGTACAATCTATAAAATATTGAATCACTATATTGTACACCTGAAACTACTATAATATTGTAAATCAACTGTACTTCAATTAAAAAAAGGCAAAAAAGTATTTTCTATGTGAATGAAGGGACTGACTAGTAATGTCTTTTCAGAATGACCGAGGATTAGAATCTGATATCTAAGATTTTTCTAATCAATTTGTGAAGGGTGATACACCAGCAGGATATGACAACACTTGGGTCCACAAAGAGATTTTGATGGGGGAAAAATATTATTTCTTCCTGACTCAGAATCTTATTATTTTGCTTTGAAACAAGTTAGTAGAGTATGGTATGCAGAAGTCTGTGATGGCCCCCAAGATTTCCACCAACTGGAATAAGAATCTTATATAGTCCTCTCCCCTTGAGCATGGCAGGACCTGAGAATATGATTTTGCAGTTATTCTCTTGATTAGACTGTGTTATACAAGGGTCTGTTTGCTTTGAGGAATTAAGGAACAATGTTGTGGCAGCTTGACTAGGACCTGGCAGTGGCCTCTAGTAGCTGAGAGTGACTCACAGCCAACAGCCATCAAGAAATGGAAGTCTCAGCCCTAAAACTGCAGAAACTGAATTCTTCTAACAATTTGGAAGAGGACCATGAACTGCAGATGAGAACACAGCCCCAGCTGACACCTTTATTATACCCTGATAAGACATGGAGCAGAGGACCAGTCAAGCCTTACTTTGACCTCTGACATATGGAAACTAAGATAATACATTTGTGTTGCTTTTAACCACTAAATTTGTGGTTAGTTGTTATACAGCAAAAGAAAACTAATACATGGGGTAAACTTAGGTATAATAGCCTCCTTTAAGAATGAGTAGCTTGGCCTGGTGTACTCCTCTGCTATCTACTAGTAGAGGCTGGTAATGAACTTGTACCCAGGGAATATCCCAGTCTCTAAATCTTTAACTTTTCAGTCTCCCCTACAAAATCTGGAAGAACTAAGAGAAGACCATTATCGGGTACCAACTAGGTTTCACGAACTATGGATATATACTTTCTACTTTTTCCTCATTTTATTCTCAAACATCCATGGAGAGGTAGGTACTAGGATCCCCATGTCTTAGAAGAGGAAGCGGACTCAGAATTATTTAGTAGCTTGCAAAAGGCAGTGTAGATAGCAAAGGGCCTGACCCCCAGGACCCTGCTTTTATTGTCTCCTCCCTGTTTGTTAATATTATTTATACCTTTCCTAGGCATTCGCCTTTAATTCCTCATCCATCCCTAGAAGAAACAATATCTACCTGTGGCTGATAAACTGGCAACCCAATCTATCCATAATTATTTCATGTTTTTTGAGAATAGAGTGAAAAAAAAGTACCTTTATTAATATATAGGAATAACTTGTATAATTACACAATTTACATAATTTTTTACAAGGTGGGGATTATATTGTTAGTCATACTATCAGTTGATTCAAAAGCACTTCCAAATGTCAAGGCGAAACCTAATATGAAACTATTCAGCATGATATAAGGCAATTTCCCAGCCAACATCTGCATTCCCAGTTACCTTGGGATTTTGTACTCCTTAAATTACCTTAGATTACACTCTGTACACTTACATGTTTTCTGAGGTTTATCTTCTTTAATATAAATAATGCCTGAAAATCATCAGTAACATTTCAGGGAAACTCAGCACTGTAGAAGCAATTGGAGTCAAGAGGAAAGTTATCAGCCAGAGTGAAAAGAGCTAAGAGATCACAGACATTAGCTGAATTCTCTCCTTAGAGAGGGCTTCATCAGAACAATACTCACACCGATGACAAGATTAATGAAATTGCTAAACCTGGAACATGACGAAGACTTTGAATGCCATTTAATGAAGAAGCAGAAAAATATAGCTATTGGATATACACAAATGCTGAATTCTCTCCTTAGAGAGGGCTTCATCAGAACAATACTCACACCGATGACAAGATTAATGAAATTGCTAAACCTGGAACATGACGAAGACTTTGAATGCCATTTAATGAAGAAGCAGAAAAATATAGCTATTGGATATACACAAATGCTATCTATTGCTTGATGGGGGATTGCCAATGACTTTATTTTTTGAATGCATACTTTTAGGTACTCAATTTTTTCTGTAAACTAGTTACTCTTCATATCGATGTTGTCTGTAAAATGGACATGCTTGATATTTTCTTTATATTTACTAGAACATATCTTTTGCTTTTTCTTTATTATGATACATTTTATTTTGTGCTAAAATTATTCACCACTTTTCAGGAATTTGTATAGATAATGAAACGTCTTTTACTCCTATATTTCTTATCTAAAGAGACTGGAGGTGTTACATAAGTCAGCCTCACCCAACTAAGTCCCTCACCCTTATTATTACTAACACAAACCATGCCTTTTCAAACTCCAACCAGGCCTGCCTTCTCTCCCCAATCTCAGACTCTTACAGAACTTTTGGAGAACACAAGAGGAGGATAATGGAGGAGAGACCAGAATATGTTAGACTACCAAGTGGGAAGGAACTTAAAGCAATAAGCTCCATATTTAGTTGCAGTGTTTAGAACTAAACACATAACACATTTAGCAAGGTAAACTGCCATAACAAAGAAACCATAAAACACAAGATAATTATTTTCCTTTTTTTTAACTTAATAAGATTGCTCACATTATTGCCATTTTCAAGTTAGCAGAAAAGGAGAACAAAAAAACAGGGCAAGAGACTTTGTGTTTAAAATAATGTGAAATCATACATATAATTTCCATTTACATCCCATTGGTTAAACCTAGTTATATAGTATGCTTCTCCCATGTTGTAAACCTCCAAGAGGCAACATTTGCATTGTATTTCATGATCATGATGCCCTCTGATGCTGTGCAGAGTGGTGGCCCTGGCATTGTGGCTTCTACTGCAAGACAGGTGTAGTAGGCAGAATTGTGCTATCCATAACCTTTGCCCTCTAATGTTTCTCTAATGAATATGTTTAATTATATGTCAAAAGGGATGTAATTAAAATTACGAATCAGCTGAATTTAAGGTAAATAGATTATCCGAGATTATACAGTTGGGTCTAATATAAGCACAGGAACCATTAAAAGCAGAGATCTTTCTGTGGTTGAAACAGAAGGGAAGTCAGAGATTCAAAGCATGAGAATAATTCAATGTGCCATTGTTGATTTGCAGATGAAGGGTTGTGTATTTAGGAAAGATAGATCTCAGTTTTAAAAATGGCAAGGAACTGAATTCTGCCAACAATCTGAGACTAGTAGCAGATTCTTGCTCAGAATCTTCTGGTAATAGCTTAGTCCAACCACCATCCCGATTTTGGCTTTGTGAGGCCCTGGGTCAATAATTCAGCTGAATCACCTGGACTTCTTGGCTACAGAACTGTGACAGATAATAAATGGGAGTTATTTTAAGCCGATAAATTTTGATAGCTTGTTATGGCAGCAATAGAAATCTATTTCAGGAAGTTTTGAAATATAGTCTCTAGCTATGAAGCCAAAATTCACTGCTAAAAGGGAAGAGGAGAGAATGTGTATTGCGGTTAATCAGTGGACTCTACAATAGCCACTGTTTGCAAGACTTTGGCCTCAGGTTATTCATCTGTGGAGGTTTGACCCAACCAGAGGATCTCTATGGTCCCCTTGCTGTTATATGTTATCATGGCTACACTAAGGATAATGTAAGGTCTGTCTTTCTATGCAGACTGCCCTGCATAGACTACTTGTGCATCTCATCTTCAGTTTGTCCATCTAGAAGCTTGCTTACTCTGGACAGCTTGATTTTCCTCCTCTCTTTGCTTCAATACTCTACAAATCTGTGTAAATGAAAAGGAAAAATAAATAAGCAAAGATAAAAATAACAACATTAATGACAATAATCGTAATTAAAACAATAAGAAGCCTTTCCTAAGCTGAGTGAGTTGGTGTAATTTTATGGACTCAAGGGTGCTCCGTTTCCAAAGACAAGGTAGAATTCAGGGTGATATTATAAATGCAGAGGTGATTCCAATAAGATGATCAGCCTTCACTGCTGATTGCTAGCGTCTATTACAAAATCATTAGATGCCATAGTGGAAGAGGGAGACAAAGGCAGAGGGGGAAGCAGGAGAGAAAGATAAAGAAAAGAAGCTGCTTTAGACTTTCATTTTTTCTTTCACAAATAGAAGGGAAAAGCAAAAAAAAAAAGAAAAGAAAATTACATGCATACAGAGGAGTAGAATTACAGTTACCAAAAGAAAAATAGAATTTGGATCAATCTCATTCCTTCTTTCCACTCCTCTTCCTTAAGCCTGGACTACCATGTTCATCACAATGAAAGTCACACACACACACACACACACTTGCATATGCATGTGTTAGATTAAATTAAGAGTGGCAGAATATAGTAAATTGTCCATTAGATCTGATCCAGATTAGTATTTGACTCCAAGGCATATAAGTCGTTTCTTATTTTCAGACTCAGGTGAGTCTGCTCTCAACAGCTGCTGGTTGAAGTCTAATGAATTCCCAGCATATGGTAACAAATGATTAAACGATTGTGTCTGAGGTTATGACCTTCCTACCACTAGCTTTTGATTTTGCTTTTGTTCCATTTAAGATCTTGCAAGATCTTAATTTCCTCCAATAAAGTTTTACTTAAGAACTGAAACTCATTAAACTCTGAAAGGATCAGGTCCACCTTCCCTATGAAATGTTAACTAAACTTCAAGTAATGCAATAAAGTAAAATTAAGCTTTTTTTTTTTTTCCCAAGTATCTTGGTAGTTGACAAGTTTGGAGTTTAGTTTGTTTGATTTTTCTTCCCAAGAATATGATGAGTCAGAAATTTCTGTAAGAAAACATGCTTTATATAGTTTAAGCTGAGCTCATCATTTAAGAATTGTGAAGAGCCTTGGGCTTTAAAAAGTTTAACTCTTATTTTTAATATCTTTCCATAAAAAATCTCTTGTGACTTAGTTACAAGGTAGTAGAGTTTAGAAAAGATTTTTTAAAAATCACTCTCCATATTTTTATTGGAGTTGGAACCAAATATCTATGTAAAAACCACTGACGAGGGCTTCTGTGAGTTGAATGGTGTTCCCCAAACGATGTTGCACTCCAAGTACTTGTAAATGTGACCATATTGGGAAATAGATGATCAAGTTAAGATGAGGTCTAGGGTGGGCTCTATCCAATATGGTTGTGTTATCACAAAAAGGGGAAATTTGGACTCAGAAACAGACAACCATACAGGGAAGATGATATAAAGACACAGGTAAAATATCATCTATAAATCAAAGCCTGAGATGACCAGAATCTAGGAGAGAGGCACGGAACAGATGTATCCTCACAGAACTCAACCCTGCTGACACTCTGATTTTGGGCTTCTAGCATCCAGAATTATAAGACAATAAATGTCCATTGTTTAAGTTACCTAGTTTGTGGTACTTTGTTATGGCCGCCCTGAGAAACTACCATAAGCCCCAAGCTTAACAGTTTCCTAGAAAGAAATCTATGCTACACAACAGAGAATGCAAGTTACCTCCATGGATACTTTCCTCTGGATAGTTCCTGAATGGATACTTTTTTTCAGTAAAAGTAGACATAAAATTGAAATAATTAATATGTTCTTAAAATAGAGATGCTTAAAATTAAAAATAATGCTTAAATAAAATATCAATTGTCCCTAAGTTAATTTAAAAATACCGTAGTTTTATTTTTCTAGAGCTAAAAAGTTTATATGGAAAATAATTAAGCAAGTAAGAACAGCCTGAGAAACTCTGATAAATAGGAGTCATGTAACAAATTACCACAAACTTGAAAGACTTAAAACGACAAAATGTATCATCTCACAGTTTCTGTAGGTCAGAAGTCTAGCTGTGACATAACTGGCTTCTCTGCTCAGGGTGTCACAGATTGAAATCAAGATGCTGGTTGGGCTGTCTTATCATCTGGAGCTTAGAGCCCCCTTCCAAGTTCCTTTGGGTCCTTGGCAGAATTCAGTTTCTTGCAGTTATAGCACTGAGGTCTCCATTTTCTTGCTGGCTGGGAGCTGGGGTTGCTCTCATTTTAAAAAGTTGCTTACCTTCTTTGTCATGTGTCTCCACCCTTTTTCAAAACTAGCCATGGAGTATTTTTTCTTGCTTAGAATTCCTTTCTTCAAGGTACCCACGCCACTCCTGCCCTCTGAGAGGCTTTTGTGGCCCATCTGCCCCCTCCCAGGGCCCATGAGAGCAGAGGGGGAAACTTCCCAGGGGGGAAAGAGCAGGCCCTCACCCCTCTCCCCTGAGCCCAGAGCCTGGCCTCTCCACTACTGCAGGGTACCCCAGACCCTGGGGGACTCTCTGGTGGAGGTCACAGGGCCTCACTTTGGGGGCAGCTGCCCACCTCCTACTTGTCCATTTATACTCCCAACATGGTAATGTCATTGGTCCCACTGCCACCCACCTCCTGCCCCTGGTGGCCCCCTCAAACAGCACAGGCTATTGGGAGGTGGCCCCTGAAACCCGTGGTCCCCCAAGGCTGCTCTTGTGATCCAGACGCCCTCTTCCAGGGGGTGCCACCCAACAAAAGCATCTATGATGTGTGGGTTAGCCACTTCCAAGACATGGATGCCCCTACCCAGGCTGGCTACTCTCCTGGTACAGCCTGTGAGGCTCCCAGGACAGGGGCTGCTTTCCTCTTCCACCCTCTCCTGTCGCCCTTAGGCTTATTGAGGGGAAACCAAGGTGTGTGTGGCTCTTGCAGCCTTGAGACACAAGGCATCAACTGTGCTGAGTCTGCATGTTTATTGGACACCCCAGAAGAATTGTGGCCCAGCTGGGCACCACCCCAGCCCTGATGATCAATCATGCCTCTCCTACCCCCAGAGACAATGCTGGAAGGAACAGGCCTCTGCTTGGTGTAGCCCTTCCTGTCCCCTTCCTGGTCCCACCTTCTCCAGCCCCCTGTCCATCTATCCATCCATCCATCCCTCACCATCTGTCACTTCCCCTCCCTGGCTCTGGACTTGGAGAGGGCCTAATGACAGCTCCAGCCTGAAGTCCTTTCCTCCCTCAACTGTTGTCTGGGAAGGAGGTAGTGCCTTTTGGTGGAGGGGATGGAGAATGGAGACCATACCTGGTTTTTGTGGCTGTAGTGGGGAAGATAGCAGTAAAGGAACAGACCACATTTAAAAAAAAAAAAATTCCTTTCTTCAAGAAGAGCCCCATCCCTTTTAAGGGTTTGCCTGATTAGGTCAGGCCCACCTAGGAGAACCTCTTTCTTAAGGTAACTGTGCCATATAACATGTTAATCATGGGAGTGATAGTCCATCATATACACAGGTCCCTCCCACACTCAAGGGCTGGGGGATTATATAAAGGTGTCAATCATTAGTCGTCATAGAATTCTACCTACCACAAAGCAAAGGTTATTAATTATAATACCATTTAGGACAGTGGAAATGCAGCTGCAGAACAGAGTACTATGCAGGTACAACAAAAAGCATAAAGGCATTTGGTTACAGAAAGACACATTATTAAATTAGAAAAATGTCAGAAGCAAAACAATATAGGGTTATATTCACCTTTGTGTAAGAGTTGGAGAAGATAAGGGTTTACACTTATTTATATCTGTGTTTGTTTAGATAAAGAAACTGAAAAATGATCCAAGAAAGTTGTTAACTGCTGGGCAAAGTGGGGGATTGGGCAATGGGGATGGAGGGGTGTGGGAGTAAAGCTCTCAATGAATACTCTTTATACCATTTTGATTGTTGAACAATTCAAATATATTATCTATTAAAGCTAGAATTTAAAATTAAATGAAGCAAACATTTATTTCTACCTAGTATGTGCAGGCCCTTGCTGAGTGAGGAGTAAATCAATGATTAAAGCACAGTTCCTGTTCTAAAGTAGCAGAGAGTGTGGTGATGGTCAAAAGGGAAATCCAGAATTGACCACAACTCAAATAAGGGAAATGTCATAGCAGAAAAATAAGAAAACTATTTAGTGGGTTTTAAAGGAGAAAGTAATTGCACCAAGTGCCTGCATAACCTAGTTTTTTAGTTGGATATACCCTTTTGTCTGCTAGAAAGGGCAGTTTAGATCATTGTCTATTGATCCATATAATTCAAACTTCCACACTTAAAGAACAAGAAGAAGCATTACATCCCTCAAATCTCATTAGGTATCATTACATCATTGATTTCCACATATTGATTAGAAGGCAATATACAGTTTACATGATTTAAAAAATAAGTTCTTGTAAAGCATTAGTGTGTGTGAAAGACGTAAAATTGGATATGTTTCCTTTATTTTTGTTAAGATTGTTACACAAAGAGAGGTTGTTGGTAAATTATAAACAAGACATGCTTATCAGATAATTAGACTATCTAAGCTCTCCTTTTCTACTTTAGACTATCATTACTTTAACCTGAATTTCTTCTTTAGTTATTTTAAAGTTCCCATATTTATTCATATTTTGAGCAATAGCAAAATAAGTCCACTGGATTTTCATGTGGCTTGCTTCCGAATTTCCCTCAAATCTCTGCTCAAATATCAACTCCACAATGAGGGCTTCTCTAGCATAGTCTCACTTCCCTACCCCAAGTCCCTGTACTCTTACCCTGCTTTTTTTTATAACACTTTCCTTTGAAACTATTACATATATGTGCTTACTTCTTTACTCTCTGGTCTCCTCCATCACAATGTGTCATCCATGAACAAAACAGGGGCTTTGTTCTGTTTGTAGTTGTATTCAGCACAACTAGAACAGTGTTTGGCTTGGTGCATTAAAAAAAATTCATATTGAATGAATAAATAACCAATTTAAAGAAGAATAAACTCTACTTAACATGCTCAAATGAGTTATGTTAATTCTTGCTTTACCTTTTTTAAAGGAAGTTTCAGGCAAATATTAAAAGAACTAAAGCTCAGTGCACCCTCTCTGCTTTGCCAGAAGCTGCCCCTTTCTGGAAGCAGCGTAAGGACAGTTATCAGGCCTCTGCAAATATCCAAGAGGAATAAGGTGCCAGGTTGTCTTTAATGCAGTGTGATATAATGAAAAATAACTTTGGTTTTTGTCCCCAGTTCCTGGCACAGAGCTCCTTGCAATCTACTGTTGCATATGCTCACAAGGTGACTCTTGGTGGGCCTCTAGATAGTTTCAGGATGGGGTTTTGTCTCCAGAAAAAACAAATGCATGATTAGAGTGTTAGAACGTTCAGTCCCAACACCATCTTTGGGGGATCAGAAAGGGGCTAGAGATTGAGTTCAATAATTAATTGCCAGTGATTTAATTGCCCACATAATGAAACCTGAATTTATTATTAATAACAGGAGTCAGGGAGCTTTCCAGGTTGGTGAATACATCACTGTGCTGGGAAGCTGGTGTGCCCAGAGCGGGCATGGGCTCTGTACCACCTCCTCCTATACTTTGCCTTGTTCATCTCTTCCATTTGGCTGTTCCTGAGTTATCTTTTATAATAAACTGGTTTTTGTAAGTAAAGTGCTTTTCTGAATTGTAGTGAGTCATTCTACTGAATTATCTAACCTGAGGATGAAGTTGTGATGACCCTTGAATTTGTAATCATCTGGGCAAAAGTGTGGGTAGCCTGGGCACCCTATTTTCAGCGGGCTTGCAGGGCTGAGCCCGTAACCTGTGGGGTCTGTGCTAACTCTGGGTAGTTCGTATACAAATTGAATTGAATTGTTGAACCCCAGTTGGTGTCAGAGAATTAGAGAATTGGTCGGTGTTAGAAAAGACACTGTTTCAATTTTAGAAAACGCCACACATGCAGGCAACTTCAGTCTCTGAGTGGTTTCTCTTGGAGCATCTCCTCAGTTGTCTGTGGAAACACCCTCTTCCGATTGCATTCTTTCTCTTAGTGGGTAACTCCTACTTGGAGAAATTCCTCAAACTCCCTAGACTTTTACTTGAATAGGTAGACAGGGAGTTATGTAGGAATGGGGGTTCGGTAAGTCCTGGGGGCACATTTTTGGTGACTTTCTTTTGAGTGAAATTTGAGATTTTAGCTGCAATTCCAAAACAACATAAAATGTTCTGATCTCCATCCTGAAATGAACAAATTAATAGTTAAATTTCTTATTATACATATTTGCTTGACTTTAACTTTGTGAGGACTTTGTAAATGACTTTTACTTAAGAGAATGTCAAAATCCATCATAGGACCAACTAGATTTCTGGCTGATATTTGAAAGATAGCTCTTAGATTCTCTAATTATTATCTTTGGAATTCTTGAAACTGACCATAAATTATAATTAACTCACAATTAAAGACAAATATATTTTGACATACATATATATCTGTGTCATATATATTCTTAAAATAATTACAAAAATAAAATCTATTGACAAACTAGAAATATAACCAAAATTTGGGATTATATAGTAATTCTAACTGAATGTTAAATTGACCTCTTATCATTTTGGAAGCAAATATAAAATAGGTATCATACTGTTACTTAAGTTTTTTTTGTCTTAATAATATTATAAGAGACTTGCTCTCCTTCCCCAGAATTGACAGATACCTTAATGGAATTTTAAGTCTGATTCTTTTTGTAAAATGTGCTGAAGACAAGGAGGAAAATATTCTTTAATGCCAGTTTCTCAGAAGGAAAGGAGGAAAATAATAATAACAACATTACCATAAAATAGGGCTTAATACAATCCAGGAATGACACAAAGAACTTTATATATATATATATATATATATATATATATATATATATATATATATATATATATATATATATATCTGTGATCAAATTTGATATTCATAGAAACTCTGTGAGGTACAGATGAGAAATCTCATTTTGCAGAGGTTTATGAAAATTATGGTCCCACTCATTGACAGTAGTCAGAACTAGGTTGAGGTACAGGTCTTTTTTACTCAGTTTCTTTTGAGGTCATGTCCCACTTCAAGTTTATCCTCATTTTGTTTTTCATTTTTTTTATAGTAAAATCTCTTGAGTTATCCATTTGTATTCTCTGTATTCCTCCACTTTCATCATTCCTTCAACTCATGTTAATCTGACCTCCCTGGCTACCACTCTACTAAAATTGTTCATCATGTTTTATATCTAATAACCATTATCTTGCCAAAGTGAGTCCACTTTGGTCTCTTTTCATTTTACTAGATTTCAACAGCATTTGTCATAGTAGATGACAGCCTCCTCCTTGGAATTTTTTCTTCTTCTGGATTCTATGGTAATACATTTTGTTGGCTTTCATTTTCCCTCATGACTTCTACTTCTCTTCCACTGTCTTTAATGCCTTTGCACAATTTTAAATATTGGTGTGTCATACATCTTGTTTGTGGGTACCATTGTTTTTCACTTTCAGTCTCTACTCTTTTGTTAGGTAATTTCATCCAATTTTATGGCTTTAAATTCAATCTCTCTGCTGGTGAATCCTAAATCTATTATTTTCACCTCAATCTGTTCTTTAAACCCCAGGCTCATGGACCAACCCTCTATGAATTATCTATTTGGATACTTAATAAGTATCTCAATTATAAAGTATTCAAAGCAGAGGTCTTGATCCTCCATCCCAACTGAACTGTTCCCTAGTCTTTCCCGTCTGAGCGAGTGTCATTATTATTTAGTAGCTCAACCCCAAAACATAGGAGTCAATCTTTTTTCCTCTCTTTCCCTCACCTCTGACAAACATTTCAAAGTTCTATAGACTCTTCCTTTAAAATCTCCTAAAATTGTCCACTCTTTTATTTCTCCAGTGCTACCATTTAGTGTCATATTGACAAATAAAATGGCCTCTTTAGTGATTTCAGTATTTCCATTCTGTTCCCCTCCTCCTTAACCTGTGCCTCTACTAAGCCAGTCTTTACAGAGTATGTGTAGGACATTTGGAATCAATTCGATCTCTCATCTCCTTAAAATCTCCAGTTACACACAATTACACTTGTAATAAAACCCATGCTCTTAGTTTACAAAGCTCTCTATGATCCAGTCCCTGCTAATCTCTCTGCCCTTATTTTATGCTCACCTGCCTGGAATGCTTTGACTGCATTTTGAATGGATGGTTCCTCTTTACAATGCAGTTTTATTTTAAACATCTCCTCCTCAGAAAAATGTTTTTCTGATCATTCAGTTTGAAATAACTCCATGTCACATCACACTTTTATTTTCATCATAGAACACTTGTCACTTATTCATGTTGTTGTTTGTTTGTTTTTTCTCTTTCTCCAGTCCAATATAAGCTCCATGAGAAGATGGGTCATATCTGTTTGTTCTTTGCTATAATCACAGTGTTAGCAAAGGACTTGGAAAATAGTAGGCTCTTAATAAATGCTCATTGAATGAGTATATGAATGATGAGATAAATGATTAACCTTCATGTGTAATATAGAAAAAAGTTTGAGAACTGCTTGAAATAGAAGGATATTTAAATTGATTAAACTTTTAAATTATACTTTTAAAATGGATTTCATTACTTTTAGGTAACTTAATCTAGGTTAAGAAAGAATTGCACAGAAAACCTGCTAAGTAATCAGCTGTAAAAAAACAGAAAACAATGAATTGCACTTATACTATTGATTACTTTTATGCAGATAAATGCTTCTAATGAGCTTTGTGTAATTATTTTAAATCAGATAAATATTTCCCCTGTAATCATTTTTCATACTCTTCTTTGGCTTTGAAAGTTGACTTTTTTTATCCTTCAAATTTACAAGCGTACAATTTACTAGTCTATGACTGAGTAATTATACATTTTTAATTAGCAGTCTGAAATAATGTAATTCCTGTAATGGCAATGAAATTTTAAAATACTTGGTATATAAAAGCTGTTTTCTGAATATCTTAGCTCATTTTTCAGCATGTTTCTTTTAAAATTTTAAATGTATTAATCATAAAATGATAAAAATAAATTTAAAAAAGATAAATATCAATCGATCCTGAAAGACTGAAAGTCTTTAAGATCAGGTTGGATATCTAGCACTATGATTGTGACCAGCATGTTATTCATTCTTACAGTTCATAATCCTTTGGTGACACTATAATTTTCCTACCTTATAAAAAGATTGATTAAAATTCTCTCAGAGTATCACCCTTCCTGATTTCCTTCCACAAATATGTATTGACCACCAATTATGTGCCAGACATTAGATTTGATACTATGTATACAATGATGGGTTATACAGAGATCTTGAGCTTAAAATACATGTGCTTGTGCTCTATTTGGGACAAAATTATAAGCAACAGGCAATAGCTAGTATGATGAAAGACTAAAAGGCTTAAATAAAGATGCTATATAAAAAAGGGGCTTTAATCCTTAGTGAGAGTAATGTCATAGATATAATCCTAGAAGAAATGACACCAATTTCGAGACTTTAAGGCTATTAAATAAATGTTTTCCAGGTAATATGGAAAGGGAAGAATGTTTTTAACAGGTAGTTCCAAGTTTAAAGGCTTAGAAGTCAGAGAGAATGATAGAACAAAGAGCATTAGGGAAACTCAAGGCAGTTTATCATGGATCTAGCTTAGAATCTGATTGGGGTGCTGGCAATAGATGAGGCTGCAGATCTGAGGCAAGGTCAAATTAACAGGATCTTAAGATGTATCTCGGGGCTGGATATAGAAGGGTAAATGTGGGGCTCTGTTGTCTCTTCACTGTGATTTTTTTTGCAACTCACATGCCAAGCTGACTCATTTTCATCATCTCTAATGTTAATAATACAGTAGAAATGCTCTTAAAAAGTTAAAGTGATCAATCACAAGAAGTGATGTATACAGACTTAAGCATTTGATTATAACTTAAACACATACTCATTTGCCAATAGTTTGAGGAAGAATAAAAAACAGTTCTTTCAGTACAGCTCTGCTGATTGGGCTTCTGTGAGGTCTTGCATGTTTCTTCTATGATTTTCAGCCTTAGTTTCCTTTAGTTTCTTTAAAAGGAGTGAGAACTTAGACACTTGGGAAGTAGTCTGTTTACAATATTTCTCTATTTTTATTTTATTTATTTTTGTTTTTAAAGTGGTTGCACAAACATATAATTCCACAGACTTTCTTTTTATTGACCCATCTTTATTCAACTCCCTAAATATTCTACTTAATGTTTATAGAAAACAACTTTCTTTCTTAAAGAATTTTTTTTTTTTTGCTTTACAAGTTATTAAAATAACATAATTTCAACATAATGACAACTGACCTTAAAATGTTGAGAATCCAACTCAGCTGATTCTTGGTAGCATAAAACTCAAACTCTGGATGAAGAAAAAGCATTCTTCAATATTCTTTAGTATTAAAGAGTGGCCTGGTTGTTACAAGCATTCAGTGTTTGATGAACATTGGTCAGTATGTTTCAGGGAGGAGGTGGAGAATGTCAAATGATTAGAGAATCCTTTATGTGAAAGATGTTTAAGAAGGTTTTCTGTAATAGCATCTACCTTATAAAGATTATGGAAGGTTTAATAGATTGCAAGAAAACAAATAATAGATTGCCAGAGGCATAGTAAATGTTTAAGACATACTATTTCCACTTTGTATTTAGTATTATTTATCTCTTAATAAGAGAGACTAAACAGCTTTAATTTGGTATTTGTTTCTAGGCCAATATTAGCCCATACCATGCCTCTGAAGGAGTTAGGAGAAGCACTCCATCAGAGCAGGTGAAGTCCTTCAAGCCCATGGTTTCTGAAAGAACACTTCTGTGTGAATTAGAAAAACATGTTACTTCTTCCAGAAGCATGTCTTGGCCTGTGAACTGGGTGTCAGTCTCCTCTTGTCCTCTTAGCTGGATGCCTTTGTGTGGTTAACAATGGCAGAATCCTCCATTGCAGGTCTAGATCACAACCCAAGCCCTGCTGAAATGAAAGTATTCATGTTCCAGGGCAGCTCAGGGTTTGTGAACTGATCTGTTGAGGTCAGGTGATCCAGCCTCTCCTGGTGCCAGAAAGAGAAATCCTTGCTCCCTTCAGGTGATCAAATCTATTCTTCTCTTTTCATATCTGTGCAAGTAGTTTGTGTATTTCCATCCGTATATTCACTGGAAGTTCACATTGGTGAGGGAGGCTCTTTTATATCTCTGCCTTGGATGGAAAGGATGCAGATTGAGTGTAGATGAGGGAAGACTCTCCAGCTAACATAAAAGTACATCCATAATGCATGATGTTTCTCCTCTAAACAGGATGACAGAAGAAAAGAAAAATGTGGATTAAATGTCAGCTTCCCGGGGCTTCCCTGGTGGCACAGTGGTTGAGAGTCCGCCTGCCGATGCAGGGGACACGGGTTCCTTCCCCGGTCCGGGAAGATCCCACATGCCACGAAGCAGCTAGGCCCATGAGCCATGGCCACTGAGCCTGCGCGTCCGGAGCCTGTGCTCTGCAACGGGAGAGGCCACAGCAGTGAGAGGCCCGCGTACCAAAAAAAAAAAAAAAAAAAAAAAAAAATCTGCTTCCCATATATTTCTTCCTTGGATGGAGAACTGAATAGCTTAATCCTACATAGTCTATAGCATAAACCAAGGCAGAATTTGCTTCGGCTTGGAGAGAACTACCCAACCTTTTGGTATCTGAAGTGTTTCAGATTTCATGAGGAAAAAGACATTTAATTTTACATAACTTAAACTTGGGGGTTCAGCCATGCTCCTTCCTGGATTTCCTGCTAATACTCCATTCAGACTTATAAAATATCAAGTGGGATATTTTTATCACTTGGAAACATCATGCACATGAAATGGCAGGTTAGTTGAATTCTTACTTGAGCTTAAATGATTTTCTCCCTAGTACTCTGGGTATAAACAAATATCCTTCAATGGGAGACATACATTTCTTCATTGAGCCCTTCTTTTGCTGAGTACTCTGATTCATAATGGGGTTTCTATTCACTGGGGTTTATTCATGATTAGGACAGACATGTTGAAGGACATGACAGACATGAAGAACAGACAGTTGTTTGCTCTGCAAAATTTTCAGGGAATTGGGAGGCTTAGTAACAGGTGCTATAAACCATGGTAAAGGGATGAAATACATCGACTCTAAAGGGGCTGGCTTGCCTTATGACTATGGGAAGACTTTCAGTCACCTTAGGGAAGGCCATAAGCAAAGGTGAAAATAACGTGGGATTTTCTGATAAACACAGGATTGTTAAAAGCCATCAGTAAAAACAAAAGGGATATATATTTTAGCTTGATTTAAAATAAAATATTTGGTTTTTTAACTTTAAAAACGCCAAGAAAATAGATACTCCACACACCATTTCTAAGTTTTTACCTTTATCTTGTTTCCAGTCTTATCTTTTCTCAGTTTCTCATATTTCCAATTTTATTCTTTCACAAAATATTTCCTAATCTGCTTATCCAGAAGTAATGCTATCTTGGTCTCTGAATGCTCTCTCTTAAGATACTGATGTTTTTTAATTTAATTAGATTAATGTATATATATCTTAGCTTTCCTACTAAGTTGTAAGATTCTTAAAGGCAGGACCAGTGCCTCACAAAGACATCTCCGTTGGAGAATGTTCCACAAAATTTGGAGTATAAATGAATGAATGAATATCTCTGTTGTAGAAAATGATCACAGCATTTTAGATGCCAGCTTCTGAGCACTGTGAAGATAAAAGGCTCCAGGGCAAGTGTATCATATCTGACATAAAATTTTAGGAAACCTTAAAAATGTCTTTTAAAAAAAGAAAGCAATGTTAAAAAGAACATAAGGTTTGTGTTTTAACAAAACATGATGACAACTGAAACTCATTAAGCTTAATATCAATGTGAAATGACAGAACTTGTGATGGAACTGTTAAACCAGTTCTTTGTTAAGATTTTTAAGGTATTCTAGCCTCTGGCAGAGGTAGGAACAATTTGGTAGATTGTAGGAAAAACAAAACAAAACATAGAAATATGTTGCAGGCACATAGGAATCAGTTATACTTGCAGTGTACTAAATTGAAAGGTTGACCCTCAATTTATTTACGCTGCTTTACAAGAAGTGTGTATTTCACTAAAAATGGGTAGGAGAGGGCTTCCCTGGTGGTGCAGTGGTTGAGTCCGCCTGCCGATTCAGGGAACACGGGTTCGTGCCCTGGTCCGGGAAATCCCACATGCCGCGGAGCGGCTGGGCCCGTAAGCCATGGCCGCTGAGCCTGCGCGTCCGGAACCTGTGCTCCACAATGGGAGAGTCAATAACAGTGAGAGGCCCGCGCACAACAACAACAACAAAAAAGGGTAGGAGAAAAAGTATCCATATCAGTTTGATCATTTTTGGTCAAGAATCATCTCATTTCTCATATGATTAAAATATTGCAGTTGAGTCATTTATGTATCACCATTGCTGGTCAGATAACTTTTACAGGAGATTAAAGAAATTCTCTCTTTCTAGCCTCATGTTAGTAGCTCAACTGTCTTATCCAGGAGACTGACAAATGTTGGAAAGATCTAACAATTTCATTTTAATGAAGACTACTTAGTTGCAAAAACAGAAGTAAATCAAACTAGTGTAAAAAAGGAGGAAATGCTTATTAACTGGACACAGGTGTGTCCCATGGAGCACGATGGCAGAAAGTATACTTGACACTCCAGTAGGATGAAAATATGAATTGTCAGGCTCAGGTAGAAACCTTCTTGATCTTTCTTTCTATGGAACTCATGGTCTCTCATCATGACTTCCCCTTTCAAGTCTATTTGATTTTTCTCTTTCTGCTTCTCTGTGCATATAATGGAAGATCATTTCCTTACAGCTGCCAAATTTAGCTGTTCTCAATTCAACTAACTAGCAGAAACCATCTATCCCTCATTAAAACAAACTTCTGAGAGAGATAATGTTAATGGTCCAGTTTAGTACACACCTTGTCCAATTAAATATGATCAGGCAGTATCAGATACTGCAAATTTGGCTGCCGAGGCTCATCCCTTTGAAGAGAAGTAGAGTTCTTAGTGAAGGGAGGGTGGTCACTGTGTTTGAGAGAGAATTTAACAAATATTTTCCACTCCTATTTACCTTCAGATGAGGACACCAAGAAGTAGGGAAATAATTCTTAACTGGGGCAATAGAGCTGAAAGTTAGCTGTCACTATAAACTGTTCCCAAGTGTGTAACACTTGAGTGCATGGGAATGTATAAAGCCTCCTGATGCCTATACACTCCCCAGCTTGCAAAACCTACCCATCTCACTAGCCTCCCTTCACTCAGGTGAAGAAAAGTTGTAGAGATACAGAGACACATGTGGGGAGAATGCCACTTGATGATGGAGGCAGAGGTTAAAGTGCTGAAGCTGCAAGCTAAGGAATCAGAAGGCTTGATGGCCAGCCACTAGAAGCTAGGAAGATTCAAGGACAGATCCTCCCCAGCAGGCTCCAGAGGGAACACTTGACCTACCATCACCTTGATTATGGACCTCCAGCCTCCAGAACTGTGAGACAATAAGTTTATGTTGTTCTAAGCCACCCAATTTGTGGTACTGTGTTATGGCAACCCTAGGAAACTAAGATGATATGTAATAGGAAAGGCTATAATCTCAGTCATTGCTGGCTCTGTGTAATCATTTGTTAGATGTATCTCTTGAAGAATGGCTTTGGATATACTACTTCTCATAGTAGAACGACAAGAATTTGTATGAGAGGTGTAATCTAGGGGAATTGGATGAGAAAATAAGATGGGAAATTGAAGGGAGTTGAAATAAACCAGCAAGATGGTAAAAGGTTGAGGCAATGGGGAGCGGGAAGAAAACCAGAAGGAGAGTGCTGGTGGCACTTTGAATAAGGGAGTGTCTAATACAGTTGATACTCATTACCCATGGATTCTGTATTTTCAAATTTACCTACTTGCTAAAATTTATTTGTCATCTCACTATCAACTCACAGTGCTTTTTTGGTCATGCCCAGACATGACAGAGTAGCCAAAAAATTGAATCTTTGGACAAGCTCATTCCCAGCTGAGGTCAGTGAACAAGGAGCTACTCTTTTGCCTTGTTTCAACTCTCAGGTCGTAAATGCGTTCTTTTTGCAGTGTATTTAGTGCCACATTTTGGGACTTTTTTGGGTAATTTGTCTGTCTAAAATGTTCCCCAAGCATAGTGCTGAAGTGCTGTCTGGTTTTCCTAAGGGCAAAAAGGCTGTAATATGTTTTATGGAGAAAATACACATGCTAGATAAGCTTCAATCAGGTAGGCATCCTGTCAATCCTGTACAAAGAAGGATAAGAAAAGAGACTGCAGCATCAATACTTTTAGAAGGTCACAACTAGTTTAGGATTCCTATGGTTGCAAGATTTGACCGAGGTTAGTTTCAATCCAGGTAGCATGTTTTCATTCATTTATCTAATTAAGAAACACTTTTAAAGTGACTACTTTGTATCAATCACTATTATAGGCATTGAAAATACATCAGTGAATAAGCTGACCAGTTTCTTATAATCATGGAGCTTACATTTCTATTGAATAGTCTGACAATAAACATATAAACAAAATGAATATGGTAAGAACGATGACAGGGATAGGTTTGGTGATGATCAGAGAAGCCCTATCTGAGGAAATGAGTTTTTAAACTTGGACCTGAAAGATGAGAAGAAGGCAGTCAAAAGGAGACCTGCGTACAAAAACAATCCAGGCAGAGACATCAACAAGGGCAAATGCCTTGAAGGAGAATAAACTTGACGTGCTCCAGGGACAAAGTGAAGGCCAGTGTGGCTAGAATATACGGAATAAGGGGCCCAGAGCAGGAGTTTAATTAAAATAAATGAGCAGAAGCTAGGATACTGTAGGCTTTGAAGATGAATTTTGTTTTACTCTAATTGCAATAGGAAGCCATGGAAGGAAAGGGAATAGATGGGACTTGATATAAAAACTCCATTCGGTTTGTTTGGTGGAGAATGATTTTGGAGGGAGTCACTGAGAGGATGTAGTTGCCAGTTAAGCGGACCTGAGCAATCAGGCTCCTTACTCCCTCTCTTTTCCTTGGATGTATGCTCCACCCAACACTCCCACAGCTGGAGCTGTTTTCGAGGATGCAGCCTTAAGAGAGCAATGTGTTATTAAGACCATCTGGATGGTATACGTGATTAAACCCAGCTAAGGCCTTTATAAGCTTTTAAGATTCTGGCAGGTGTATGCAGAGATCTACTCATCTTGCAACCGCCCAAGACAAGCCTCATAAGTAAGTTCTCTTTTGCTTATTAAACCTGCCACCTACCCATCTGGAGTAACTGCCTCTTTCTTCGGTCTCTCCCTGTCCTCTGTGTATGGAGGCCAGTTTGTTAACCAAGAAATGGACTGTGGGGATAAGAATGGTGAGAAAACAGGGAATGAGAGAAATCATTGGAACTTATGGCAGATGTCCAGGAGACAAATGATGGTGACTTGGACTAGAATTATAGCAATGAGGATGGTAGGAAAGAGTTGGTTACACAGTATGTTTTAAAGATAAAGCTAATAGATATTGTTGATGGATTCGATCAGGAATTGAGAGAAATCATGAGTGTATAAGGGTATGGTAATGAAAAAAAACATCTTTGTAGGTGTTGTCAGAGTGAAGATGCAAGGATCTAACCCTTAATGGCCTCATGTCTGGGGAGCTCCCAGTGGCCATGTGTGATATTTTCTCTATCCTGAGGGTCTGATACAAAATTTCTTTTGTATTTTGAAAAATTAACTTTTGCATATGTTGGAAGACCAGTCAGAAAAATATTTTAAACTGAATTTTTACTACTTATCAATCACACCCTAGTTGACCTTAACCCAGTGTACCATTATGAAATTTCTGGTTTTACTATTATTCTTTCATTCCTGTCTGTTCTATAACTATACTCCTTTGGGTCTGATAATATTTAGAATCTATATTAAATCTCTTAATTATATAAATTTAATCTACGAAAAGCAAGTTTTAGATGTACACATTTAATATTTTTAGAAAATTCTGGCATTTTAAGACTTATCATGAGGAAGATGGTGCTGCAACTTAGAACTCAGGTTAAAAGTGGTTGATGTATTGGCTTTGAAACTTTGAAGATATTTCAATAGATTTGACTCAGAAGAATCATTTCCTTTCAAGAAGTTTTAAGAAATATAATCCTCATACACAAATGAATACACTTAAGAAAATGGCCCCAAACTGGAAATATGAGTTCTTATGATAGATAACATGTTTGTTAGGGTAAAACTACTGGTGTAAAAAGAACAAGAGAAGCCTTTCAAGAATAAATATAGTCATATAGTTTTCAGAAATACAGTTTGGGAAAGAAATGATTTTGTACCAGTCTATTAAAGTCTGAGAATTTTTATCAAGTGAAATGATAACAAGACTGATAAAACATCTGTTACGACCATAAACTGGACTTTGATATTAAAATGTGGTTTCAATTCAGGGCCAAGTATTTGATTGCCAAGAGAGACTCTCCATATTTCTCTTTTTGTCTTCTGTAATGATCAGTGATGTTCCAAATAGTGGTTGTAGTGTTAACCTCTCAGAGTGAGCACAGTATGTACATATAGTATTGGGGATTGTTACTGCAGCATAGCCTATCCTGACTGATACTGCAAGAATGTGGCAGAGGCAGGACTTGGGGTGGAAATGGTGAGTTTTGCTTTGAATAAGCTAAGTCAAGTTATTTATGTACAGAGGTCCGGTAAAATCATAATTCTTAGGTAAAAGTGACACCACTTGTAAATGTAATGGAATTCATCCCTTTTTAGTTTTAGAGACTTGGACTAAACCAGGGTCACTAGGAAGGATCTGAACTCACTTGCCCATGTAAATATAAGGTAGGAAGGCTCTCAGAAACTATTTGATGTTTATAATCAGAATCTCAGTTTTACATTTCAGTTGTGTCTCCATTGTATAATTTCAGCAAGCACATGAATTCAATCACTTGTGCATAGACACACTGACTGCTCAGAAAAATTTCCAAGGATTCTTCAATGCCTTTAGGCAATAGGCTTTTGGAAATTATTTTCAAGTTCAATTCTGTAATATTCTCTTCACAAATAATTTTTTGGTTGATACTTATCTGTTTTGTTGGATGACAGAACATGAAGGGAACCTTTTATTGAGCTCAATGGCAGTTTGATCAAAGTATAATCTAATTTGGAAGCATTGGCTCTGAACATTTTCTAGGAAGTGGAGAGGTGCCAGACATCCCCAGAGCTGCTCAAATATAAAGTTTGATCAACAGGATCTAATGTGGAAAGACTGGACTCTGGAAATCAAATATCTGAACCAAAGTGTTGGTATATTGCTGGGCGGATTAGCAAGTGCACACAACAAAGTGTTTAGGAGCCTCTAATCTCACCTGATGTACTGATTCCTCACTACATTTCCCCCTTGCATCCAAGGTTTCAGCATTTCTCCTCTTCATCCTTCCTGTGTATTTTACACTCACATTTCTATCCCTGTGCTTATGTTGTTATTTTACCTAGTATGATTGTTTCTTCTATTTTTTCTCCACTTCTCAAACTCTTAATCATCCTTCAGATTCTGCTGAAAAATTGCCCTTCATTACACTTGAGTTAATGTGTTGGAGAATTTACTTGCACCTTTCCAGTTCCACAGTGTTTCTTTCATTTAGCAAGCTTCTTTGAATTCGGGAGTTCCACCTAATCACCTTTATATTGTCTGTTCCTTATAAGAGACATCATAATTTTGTATATATATACATATAGATCTCCATAAATATTTATTAAATTTAAATGGAATCACAACAAAATTTTCAATCTCTTCTCCCTCAAAAAATGTTTTATCTAAAGAACCAGGAGCTCAGCTTCTCTTGTACACCCTTTGTCCTCAATGTCATTCACTAGTTCATGAGAGAGACCAAAGCAGAAAATTATGTTTTTCATATCTGTATAGTATTTTGTATTTTTCAGCATGAGCTTATGTATATGATTGCTTCTGGGGCTCCAAACAGTCCTTGAAACAGGAAGGGCAAGTGTTATTACTTCTAGGTATAAGATTAGAAATCTGAGAAAAATGGCCTGCTCATGTTCTCACCACTGGTCACCAGCCATGTCAGGACTCAAATTCTGGTCTCCTGACTGGTGGAGAACTGTCTTTTGCTCTTTTCTTTATCACACTTCATCCCCCTACAAGAATTCCTTGCAGTTCCAACATGTTCCCCATTTAGGGAGGGTCTCTCTAGTCCACATAGATTTATTGGGCAGAGTAAATAGGCCTGTGTCTGACCTGTTGTTGCCTCTGTGAGGCTCTCACTGCTCTGCATGGGGAGCATGTTTCTTCTTTTAAAAAGTATGGACTGTTGCTTTGTTTTGCATGTCAGTTCACAGGGCTGCCATGTAGATGGTTTAACTTGATCAACAGCTCACCTCATTTTATCCCAAAGTCATTTGAATCTTTTCAAGTAAATGACCACTTGTTTGACTAAGTTAACTGGCCCAAACGAATGAAAAATTTGTTGAAGAACTTGGCAAGCTTGGAGTAGAATGTATAATAGTTAATCTGGTGAAAATCAGCATAGCTAACTGTATACTTAATAAATTCAAATATGAGTGATATATTTTAAAAAGAGAAAGTTAGTAGAAATAGGTTGAAAGCAGAGCTTTAATAAAATACCAGGCTCTTGGAGTATCCTAAGAATTAGTATACATTAGTAAAATCTACAATAGTTTTATACTTATGAAACTAAATGAGAAGATCTTTTAATCAAAAAATTTAGTTATATCAGGCATAATCTATAAACTAGTACATTATATCTATGCCATTATCTATATTAAATAAATACAAATTAGAAAGAATCATAAGAGGATCTCATCCATTCCATCAACATTTTAGATATTGTGGTATTGCTGAATCTTTAATCAGAGCTAGCAAGACCTTTAACAACTTAAATTTCTATATTTGTAAATGGGAAAAATATATTAATTATGCCACTCGGTTTTGAGAATCTAATGAAGCAATGTATGTGTAAGTACATTGTAAATCATTGTGGACTTCACAAGTTAATATTTTTAAATGATTCTTGGATACATTGTTGGTGATTTCTCTATTAATAGTGGAATAGTTTATCCCCCATCTGGTTGTGAGTTCACTTCTGCAGTTTGTAGTCCAGTCCTGTGTCAATCCTTTCCTCAACTTCTGTTGTTTCTTTAGATGTTCAACAGATTAGTCATATGTTGAAGCTAACCCACACATAAATACACTGATTCATACATAATTTATTCCACATTAGAGCTTATATTCTGTTATACACAATAATTTAATCTGCATAGTAAATCTATGATTCCTCTTACCTACCCATTTCAGACCAATTGATAGGAATGGCCTGCCTGAAAAATATTCCTAGGGCTAGAACAAAATTGAGCATTTCTGGTTTCCAGTAGTAAAATTGAAATATCATCAAAAAAATTCAAAGAGCTTCCTAGATTGAGAAATTTTTTATGAATCCTATTAGATATTTCCCTTGCTCAACAAAGTTCCCTGTATAAAGTGCTATGTAAAACTCATGCCTTTCTTTTAAAGAAAACTTTGAGAAAGATCTGTATCATTCTTCAAAACTTCTGGAGTCAGACTATTATTTCTTAGAAGGGGATGTGATATAGAGTCTGGACCATGCTGAATTGTTGAAAAGAGTTTAATACTATTCTTGGCATAAAGGAGGCACTTGATGAATGGTAGTAATCACTATTATTGGTAGACACATGGAATTGTGTAGTTTCCTGAAATTTGATGTTTCCTTTATACCTTTGCAAATTTTATCCCTTCTGCCTACAGTGCCCTCCTTTACTTGTCTATCTCATATATTCATATATTTTCAACTTACCCTTCAAGAACTATCTAAAGCACCTTCACTTCATTGGAATTGATCAGTTCCTCCTTTACCCCACAACACTTTCTTATATATTCCTCTCTTATCCAACACTTACTATAATTCCCAGCCATGAACATCAGCCTTGCTCAACTACATGCAATGCTTGTGTTCATTATGGGAAGGATAGCCTCTAATTGGTTGACCCTTTTAGCAACTCATGTTCCTTTCTTCACTGGATAACAAGACTTTCATAGGATGTTTTTTCTATGTATACAGTTAACTTTCCCTTTACAGCCTTGGATCCATAAGAGCTGAGCCCTGGCATCAATCACCCTAGGCTTTCAAAGTTTTCTAGGGCTACCTTCTAGGACGCATGGCCAGTCTCTGGCCTACGGAGGAGGGTGTATAGGAGTAACAGAACTCCAAGACAATAGAGAATCTGTCAACTACACCAAGCAAAATAGCTAAAGAGACCTGAGCCTTAGAGGCAACCAATTAACCTTGACTCCTTGGCCAGCATAACTTTAGATAATTAAGCTGCTTTTTGGTTATTTGTTGGCCAGCCAAGGGGTGCTTGGCTCCTTGACCAGACATGCATATAGACAAAGTGATAATACATTCATTTGCCTGGAACAGTCTGGTTTACTCTTGTTGGATGGGACTGTAATTCTGAATAAGTGCCTTCTTTGACTCTTGAATGTGACATGGTTTTTGTATTTCACCCTATATAGGTCAATACCAGTAATAGGGAAGGTTAATTAGTCTCCCCATATATAATTGTCTAGGTGCCCCAATAAGCACCTGGGTTCTCGTCTATCATTTTGGTCCTGGTTCCCTCAGCTTCTGGATTAGTAGAAAGTCACAGGTGGTATTCACATCCTTCCCTTTCCTATTTTATGTCTTGACTGTCCTCAAGAGTCTTCTAAGCACGGTCAGTGACTAGCATCACAGGCATAATGGACAAAAATTTACCAATAGTTGAGAGAATGGGGTTTAATACATGAGTGTAGGCTGAGAGGTAAAAGTAATCCTCCTTAATCTTACCCCCCCTCAGAGGAAGATGACCCTCTGCAAAACCAAGAGGTTAATTCTTGGTTTGGAGGTGGCTGAGTAGAGCTAGAAGTCACTGATAGGCCATACAAATTTTCTGTTGCTGAAGGTGAACCCTTAAATCCCTTGGTAATGTTAGGGAAAGGGCTGGTACTCATCCAACAATTAATATAGCTTAGCAGGTTAGAGTGGAAAGTTAAGATTTCACCCTATTATATACTGCTGTAACTATAAGGCTTGGATCCCAGCTCCTGATCATGACAAAAGAGGATCTGGTTTATCCCCAGTTAAGGAACTTAAAAGCCCCACAGCCCAAAGGCCAGGTTCCAGTTACCAGAATCTTATGCATGAAATGTTAGATCCCTGTCCTTCAAGAATGCTTTTGACATACATCCAATTTAGATAGCTTTTTTATTTTAGTTAACACAGGAAGGTCACATCTGTCACTCCCCCACACACTCTCTCTTTAGACTTTAGAACCCAATCTCCAAAAGACTGTACATTCCCATTTCTGTTGTCACACTTTTCCAACTTCTGAAACCATCATGATTTGTCCTCTGCAACTCACAGTGAACTTCAGAGAAATGTCTTCTATCCTCACCCTCTTGCTCCATAGGAAATCTACCTCTCACCTGATGACACTACTTCCTTGAAACCTTTCAAGTGGTAGCTATTTTCTTTCCCACTCTCCTTGTACAATACTGCTTGGGCAGGGGAAGGAAACAAGTATGGTTTTCCTCCTTTTTCTCCTAGCTGCTTTTAGTTTATTCTCCTCCCTCTTATCTAAGTCCTCCCTCTTTGAATCTCATGCCATAAAATTATGCCAACCCAAACACCTTCTTGTTGTAGTCATCTTCTTGTCCTTGTCCTTGAAGACATTGTCTACAGACCCATAGTACTTTCTTTAACAACACCATTATCATAATTTTGGAGGATATCATCATCCATGTAGAATGTTCTTTCAGTACTTTGGACTGTAATTTCTTTGAACTATTCTCCTCTAATTATCTTAATTTCCACCTACGTTAGCTACTCACTCCTATGGGCAGAACGTACACATTTCCATACCATGACCTCAACTTCAAGCATTCAGCTCTGTTCATCACCTCTTATTCTTTCAACTAGTTATTTCTAGTAATCTAACTCCAGCAATAATTTTATGTCACAAAGACATAAAATTCATTGATTTCTGTCATCTTTTCTATACTCCTTATTTCCTCATATCTTGACTACCCTCTGTTTTGAGTTTAAATGCCATAAACAATTACAGTAACCATTCTCTTATACATACTCCTAAATCTCTTGTCCCTTTCTTGCTTCATCATATTCACTTATCAAAATTATAATCTTCTTGGGCTTCCCTGGTGGCGCAGTGGTTAAGAGTCCGCCTGCCGATGCAGGGGACATGGGTTCGTGCCCCAGTCCGGGAGGATCCCATGTGCCGTGGAGCGGCTGGGCCCGTGAGCCATGGCTGCTGAGCCTGCGCGTCCGGAGCCTGTGCTTGTCAACGGGAGAGGCCACAACAGTGAGAGGCCCGTGTACCAGGGGAAAAAAAAAATTATAATCTTCTTTAATTGCAAATTACTATCCTATAACTGAATGTTGCTGGAGAAAAAGATGCAACCATGCTGCGTGGTTTCACTTTAAATTCAGGATCACTAACCTAAAGCTAACTCTTAATGCTGTCTCACAGTTATACTAGATTTTTCTAATTCATTTATCCTTCAGCTCTTATATAATTATTTCTTATAATTTCTTCTCTTCTCAAACAGTTAACATGCACTCCTTTATCCTCAATCTCAGTTTAAGACCTTGCTTCCATTTCATTGAGAATTTAATCAATCAGAAGAGAATTTCAACAGCTCCAAAAACCTCATCTAAACATCCATCTGCATCAATCTTCTACCACTGTGGTTGAAGTGCCTGTGTTCTGAGGAAAGGCTGACCCCTTCACCTATAGGGTAAATTTCCTCTTATCCTTTTGGTCTAATTGAGGATATTGCCCCAGCATTTCCCCTCTCTCCTGAATATTCAAACCTTCTCACTCCTACCCCTCCCAAATTTACCAGATCTTTCTTACATGCAGAAATAGTCTGTTATTTCTCCAAATTTTCTCTTTTAACCCATTTTAATCTCTGGCTACCTCTCCATTTCTCTTTTTCTTCATAGCAGATTTGTTCATAAGAATTCTGTGTACTCACTCTCTCCAGTTACTTTCTAGCCATATTGCTTGAACCTACTTCAATAAGGCTCTTACTTTGATCTCTCCACTGAAGCTACACTTGTCAGGGTCACCAGTGGCATCCACATTGCTAAACCCAGTGGTCAGTCCTCAGTCTTCATCCAGCTTAACTCATTAGTAGTATTTGGCAGAGCCAATCACTCCCTCCTGCATTAAATACTGTATTCACTTGGTTTCTAGGATCATTTACACTACTAGTTTTCCTTCTACTTCATTGGTTGTTTCTTGTTAGTCTTCTTTGCTGTCTACATCTTTTTTTTTCCTCTTTACATTAGGATGTTCTGTCCTTGAAACTTTTTTCTATCTATAATCAGTCTTCAGTGATATCATGGCTCTACTTCTCAATTATATGCTAATGACAGGCCTTATCGGTGTTATAGGGCATTGTAAGTTCTTGTCCCAATTCATCATATATGGATCAGCTGTAGAAGTCCTATTGAACTGTGATATTGTGTTCTCTCTCTACTCAAAACACTCCAGTTGGCTTCCTATCTCATTTAGAGTAAATGTCCTTACAAAGGCCTTTGCATTCTCATTATCTATCTAAACCTCATTTCCTACTCCTCTACCTCTCCTCCATTCTTCTTTGTATTTACTGTTACTCTACCTCGAAAGCTCTTCCACCAGGTACCCATATAATTTTCCATTTACTGTCTTCAGCTTTTTACTTAAACATTACCTCTGTACTGAGGCAACTTCCTCAGTGCTTCTTATTCCTTGTATATTCTCATTGTAATACACAATAACAAAAAAAAAAAAAACCTGAAATATTTTTCTTCAACTAGAACATAAAGATCAAGTGGGCAGGGGTATTTGTTTTCTCATAGATGTATTCCCATCACCCCTATACATGTTTGGTGATTAAAGGAATAAATGGGCTATATATAAACCAGAGATTGGGACTTAAATACCAATACACTTGAGGTTTCTTTTATTTTTAAATTTTTTTTTTTTGTGGTACACAGGCCTCTCACTGTTGTGACCTCTCCCATTGCACAGCACAGGCTCCAGACACGCAGGCTCAGCGGCCATGGCTCATGGGCCCAGCCACTCCATGGCACGTGGTATCCTTCTGGACTGGGGCATGAACCCATGTCCCCTGCATTGGCAGGCAGACTCTCAACTACTGCACCACCAGGGAAGCCCCTATTCTTAACTGTTTTGATTCAAGGTAGACTGGATCATTACTTAATATAGAAGGGCTATCATTACAGCCCTTCTGTATTAAGAAAAAATTGTTTTAAGTTTAGAAAACAGCACGTGATTCTTCAGGGTGATGGAAATTGTACAATTGTTAAGGCATTAACATTACTAAATATTGTAGTTGTATTACCTGGAGAGTACAGGATGGAGGAATTTGAAAGAAAAATTTGGAAGTTTCTGTGGTAGTCAATAGGACAAAAAACGTTTAAAGACTCTTTATAACAGGAAGTATGAATGGCTCTAGGACATATTTGGGGAAAGATTGTGGGTCTGTTCTCATCACAACCTTTCCAAAGACTGTTCTGAGAAAATTTGGCATGTAATTTAATTTTGTGCATATATGATCTATGGTTATAAAGCCTATGTAAAAATATAAAACACACTTCAGTCACATAAATTTAAATTTTAATTAAAAATTAGTATAATTAGCAGAAGCAAGAAGAACTACAATCCTGCAGCCTGTGGGACAAAAACCACATTCACAGAAAGATAGACAAGATGAAAAGGCAGAGGGCTATGTACCAGATGAAGGAACAAGATAAAACCCCAGAAAAACAACTCAATGAAGTGGAGAGAGGAAACCTTCCAGAAAAAGAATTCAGAATAATGATAGAGAAGATGACCCAGGACCTCAGAAAAACAATGGAGGCAAACACAGAGAAGATGCAAGAAATGTTTAACAAAGACCTAGAAGAATTAAAGAACAAACAAACAGAGATGAACAATACAATAACTGAAATGAAAACTACACTAGAAGGAATAAATAGCATAATAACTGAGGCAGAAGAACAGATAAGTGACCTGGAAGACAGAATGGTGGAATTCACTGCTGCAGAACAGAATAAAGAAAAAAGAATGAAAAGAAATGAAGACAGCCTAAGAGACCTCTGGAACAACATTAAACACAACAACATTTGCATTATAGGGGTCCCAGAAAGAGAAGAGAGAGAGAAAGGACCCGAGAAAATATTTGAAGAGATTATAGTTGAACACTTCCCTAACATGGGAAAGGAAATAGCCACACAAGTCCAGGAAGTGCAGCGAGTCCCATACAGGATAAAACCAAGGAGAAACACACCAAGACACATAGTAATCAAATTGGCAAAAATTAAAGACAAAGAAAAATTATTGAAAGCAGCAAGGGAAAAATGACAAATAATATACAAGGGAACTCCCATAAGGTTAACAGCTGATTTCTCAGCAGAAACTCTACAAGCCAGAAGGAAGTTGCATGATATAATTAAAGTGATAAAAGGGAAGAACCTTCAAGCAAGATTACTCTACCCAGCAAGGATCTCATTCAGATTTAATGGAGAAATCAAAAGCTTTACAGACAAGCAAAAGCTAAGAGAATTCAGCACCACCAAGCCAGCTCTACAACAAATGCTAAAGGAACTTCTCTAAATGGGAAACACAAGAGAAGAAAAAGACCTACAAAAACAAACCCAAAACAATTAAAAAATGGTCATAGGAACATACATAATGATAATTATCTTAAACATGAGTAGATTAAATGCTCCAAACAAAATACACAGGCTTGCTGAATGTATACAAAAATAAGACCCATAACTATGCTGTCTACAAGAGACCCACTTCAGACCTAGGGATACAAACAGACTGAAAGTGAGGGGATGGAAAAAGATATTCCATGCCAATGGAAATCAAAAGAAAGCTGGAGTAGCAATAATCATATCAGATAAAATAGACTTTAAAATAAAGAATGTTACAAGAGTCAAGGAAGGACACTACATAATGATCAAGGGATCAATCCAAGAAGAAGATATAACAATTATAAATATATATGCACCCAACATAGGAGCACCTCAATACATAAGGCAACTGCTAACAACTGTAAAAGAGGAAATTGACAGTAACACAATAATAGTGGGGGACTTTAACACCTCACTTACACCAATGGACAGATCATCTAAAATGAAAATAAATAAGGAAACAGAAGTTTTAAATGACATAATAGACGAGATATATTTAATTGATACTTATAGGACATTCTGTCCAAAAACAGCAGATTACACTTTCTTCTCAAGTGCGCACAGAACATTCTCCAGGATAGATCACATCTTGAGTCACAAATCAAGCCTCAGTAAATATAAGAAAATTGAAATCATATCAAGCATCTTTTCTAACCACAATGCTAAGAAATTAGAAATGAATTACAGGGGAAAAAATGTAAAAAACACAAACACATGGAGGCTAAACAATACATTACTAAATAATCAAGAGATCACTGAAGAAATCAAAGAGGAAATCAAAAAATACCTAGAGATAAATGACAATGAAAACACGACAATCCAAAATCTATGGGGTGGAGCAAAAGCAGTTCTAAGAGGGAAGTATATAGCTATACAAGCCTAACTCAAGAAACAAGAAAAATCTCAAATAATATAACCTTACACCCTTAGGAACTAGAGAAAGAAGAACAAACAAAACCCAATGTTAGCAGAAGGAAATAAATCATAAAGATCAAAGCAGAAATAAATGAAATAAAAACAAAGAAAACAATAGCAAAGATCAATAAAAACTAAAAGCTGGTTCTTTGAGAAGACAAACAAAATTGATAAACTATTAGCCAGACTCATCAAGAAAAAGAGGGAGAGGACTGAAATCAATTAAATTAGAAATGAAAAAGGAGAAGTTACAACAGACACCACAGAAATAAAAAGCATCCTAAGAGACTACTACAAGCAACTCTATACCAATAAAATGGACAACATGGAAGAAATGGACAAGTTCTTAGAAAGGTATAACCTTCTAAGACTGAACCAGGAAGAAATAGAAAATATGAACAGACCAATCACAAGTAATGAAATTGAAACTGTGATTTAAAATGTTCCAACAAACAGAAGTCCAGGACCAGATGGCTTCACAGGTGAATTCTATCAAAAATTTAGAGAAGAGCTAACACCCATCCTTCTAAAACTCTACCAAAACACTGTGGAGGAAGGAATACTCCCAAACTCATTCTACTCTTCCAAAAAACTGTTGAGGAAGGAACACTCCCAAACTCATTCTATGAGGCCAACATCACCCTGATACCAAAACCAGACAAAGACACTACAAAAATAGAAAATTACCGACCAATATCAGTGATGAATATAGATGCAAAAATCCTCAACAAAATGCTAGCAAACAGAATCCAACAACACATTAAAAGGATCATACATCATGATCAAGTGGGATTTATTCCAGGGATGCAAGGATTCTGCAATTTATGCAAATCAATGAATGTGTTACACTATATTAACACACTGAAGAATAAAAACTGTATGATAATCTCAATAGATTCAGAAAAAGCTCTTGACAGAGTTCAACACCCATTTATGATAAAAACTCTCCAGAAAGTGGGTATAGAGGGAACCTACCTCAACATAATAAAGATCATATATGACAAATCCACAGGAAACATCATTCTCAATGGTGAAAAACTGAAAGCATTTCCTCTAAGATCAGGAACAAGACAGGGATGTCCACTCTCATCGCTATTATTCAACATAGTTTTGGAAGTCCTAGCCACAGCAATCAGAGAAGAAAAAGAAATAAAAGGAATCCAAATTGGAAAAGAAGAAGTAAAACTGTCACTGTTTGCAGATGTCATGATACTATACATAGATTATCCTAAAGATGCCACCAGAAAACTACTAGAGCTAATCAATGAATTTGGTAAAGTTTCAGGATACAAAATTAATGCACAGAAATCTCTTGCATTCCTATACACTAATGATGAAAAATCTGAAAGGGAAATTAAGGAAACACTCCCATTTACCACTGCAACAAAGAGAATAAAATACCTAGGAATAAACCTACGTAGGGAGACAAAAGACCTGTATGCAGAAAACTATAAGACACTGATGAAGGAAATTAAAGGTGATACCAACAGATGGAGAGATATACCATGTTCTTTGATTGGAAGAATCAATAATGTGAAAGTGACTATACTACCCAAAGCAATCTACAGATTCAATGCAATCCCTATCAAATTACCAGTGGCATTTTTTATGGAACTAGAACAAAACATCTTAAAATTTGTATGGAGACACAAAAGACCCCGAATAGCCAAAGCAGTCTTGAGGGAAAAAGATGGAGCTGGAGGAATCAGACTCCCTGATTTCAGTCTATACTACAAAACTACAGCAATCAAGACAATATGGTACTGTCACAAAAACAGAAACATAAATCAATGGAACAAGATAGAAAGCCCAGAGGTAAACCCATGCACCTATGGTCAACTAATCTATGACAAAGGAGGTAAGGATATACAATGGAGAAAAGACAGTCTCTTCAATAAGTGGTGCTGGGAAAACTGGACAGCTACATGAAAAAGAATGAAATTAGAACCCTCCATAACACTGTACACAAAAATAAACTCAAAATGGATTAGAGACCTAAATGTAAGACTGGACACTATAAAACTCTTAGAGGGAAACATAGGAAGAACTCTCTTTGACATAAATCACATTAAGATCTTTTTTGATCTACCTCCTAGAGTAATGGAAATAGAAACAAAAATAAACAAATGGGACCTAATGAAACTTAAAAGCTTTTGCACAGGAAAGGAAACCATAAACAAGACAAAAAGACAACCCTCAGAATGGGAGAAAATATTTCCAAATGAATCAACGGACAAAGGATTAATCTCCAAAATATTTAAACAGCTCATGCAACTTGACATTAAAAAAACCCAATCCAAAAATGGGCAGAAGGCCTAAATAGACATTTCTCCAAAGAAGACATACAGATGGCCAAGAAACACATGAAAAGCTGCTCTACATCACTAATTATTAGAGAAATGCAAATCAAAACTACAGTGAGCGCCTTCCCTGGTGGCGCAGTGGTTGAGAGTCCACCTGCTGATGCAGGGGACACGGGTTTGTGCCCCGGTCTGGGAAGATCCCACATGCCACTGAGAAGCTAGGCCCGTGAGCCATGGCCACTGAGCCTGTGCATCTGGAGCCTGTGCTCCGCAACAGGAGAGGCCACAACAGTGAGAGGCCCACATACCGGAAAAAAAAAAAAAAAAAAAACTGCAATGAGGTATCACCTCACACCATTTAGAATGGGCATCATCAGAAAATCTACAAACAACAAATGCTGGAGAGGGTGTGGAGAAAAGGGAACCCTCTTGAACTGTTGGTGGGAATGTAAACTGATACAGGCACTATGGAGAACATTATGGACGTTCCTTAAAAAACTAAAAATAGAATTACCAGAGCCGGAGGAAGATGGCGGAAGAGTAAGACGCGGAAATCACCTTCCTCCCCACAGATACATCAGAAATTCATCTACACGTGGAACAACTCCAACAGAACACCTACTGAACGCTGACAGAAGACCTCAGACCCCCCAAAAGGCAAGAAACTCCCCACATACCTGGGTAGGTCAAAAGAAAAAAAGAATAAACAGAGACAATAGGATATGGACGGGACCTGCACCAGTGGGAGGGAGCCGTGAAGGAGGGAAGGTTTCTACACACTACAAGCCCCTTCGCGGGCGGAGACTGCAGGTGGCGGAGGGGGAAAGCTTCGGAGTAGCGGAGGAGAGCACAGCAACAGGGGTGCGGAGGGCAAAGCGGAGAGATTTTGGCGCAGAGGATCGGTGCCCTCAGGCACACACCAGCCCGAGAGGCTTGTCTGCTCGGCCGCCAGGGCGGGCGGGGCTGGGAGCTGAGGCTCGGGTATCGGCTTTCAGTCGGAGCGCAGGGAGAGGACTGGGGCTGGCGGCAGGAAGAGAGCCTGAAGGGGTTAGTGCTAGCCCGGAGGGAGTCCGGGGAAAGGGTCTGGAGCTACCGGAGAGGCAAGAGACTTTTTTCCCTTTTGTTGCCTGGTGCGCGAGGAGAGGGCATTTCCCTCCCTCCCCTCTGCCTGAGTGAGCCAGAGCCCCCGAATCAGCGGCTCCTTTAAACCCGTCCTGTCTGAGCAAAGAACGGACGCCCTCCGGCGACCTACGCGCAGAGGCGGGGCCAGGTCCAAGGCTGAGACCCGGGAGTTGTGAGAACAGAGACAGGGAAATCTCTCTGTGCAGCCTCGGAGGCAGCGGATTAAAGCTCCACGGTCCACTTGATGTGCCCTGCGTCTGTGGAGTGCATGAATGGACAGCGAATCATCCCAAATTGAGGAAGTGGACTTTGAGGACAAGATTTAAGACTTTCCCCCCCTTTTCCTCTTTTTACAACGAATTATCCCAAATTAAGGAGGTGGACTTAGCAAGATTTCAGACTTCTCGCCCTTTTCCTCTTTTTACAACGAATTATCCCAAATCGAGGAGGTGGACTTGGAGAGCAAGATTTTTGATTTTTCCCCCTGCTCTCTTTTTGTGAATGTGTATGTGTAATCTTCTGTGTAAGATTCTCTCTGTATAGCTTTGCTTCCACCATATGTCCCAGGGTTCTATCGGTCCGTGTTTTTTTTCAATAATTACTTTTTAATTTTAATAACGCTACTATATTTCATACTTTATTCTATTTTACTTTACCTGCTCTTTCTTTTTTCCTCCCTTCCCTTCCTCCCTCCCTCCCTCCGCTCCTCCTTTCCTTCTTTCTTTTTCTTTCCTCCCTCCCTCCCTCCCACCCTTCTTCTTTCCACTTTTTCTTTCCTACCTCCCTCCCTCCCTCCTGTCTTTCTTTCTTTCTTTCCGTCCTCCCTCCCTCCCTCCCTTCTTCCATTCACTCTTCCTTTTGCTTTCATTCCTCCCACCCTCCCTCCTTTCTTTCCTTCTTTCCATCCTTCCTCCCTCCCTCCCTCCTTTCTTTCTTTCTTCCTTCCTTCCTTTCTTCCCTTCTTCCTTTCTTTCTTCTACTAATTATTTCTTTCTACTTTTTCTCACTGTTATTCTGAGCTGGGTGGATGAAAGGCTCTTTGTGCTGCAGCCAGGAGTCAGTGCTGTGCCTCTGAAGTGGGAGAGCCAACTTCAGGACACGGGTCCACAAGAGACCTCCCAGCTCCACATAATATCAAGCAGCGAAAATCTCCCAGGGATCTCCATCTCAACACCAGCACCCAGCTTCAGTCAACGACCAGCAAGCTACAGTGCTGGTCACCCTATGCCAAGCAACTAGCAAGGCAGGAACACAACCCCACCCATTAGCAGAGAGGCTACCTAAAAACATAAGGCCACAGGCACCCCAAAACACACCACCAGACGTGGACCTGTCCACCAGAAAGACAAGATCGAGCTTCAACCACCAGAACACAGGCATTAGTCCCCCCCACCAGGAAACCTACACAACCTACTGAAACAACATTAGCCACAGGGGACAGACACCAAAAACAACGGGAACTACGAATCTGCAGCCTGCAAAAAGGAGACCCCAAACACAGTAACATAAGCAAAATGAGAAAGCAGAAAAACACACAGCAGGTGAAGGAGCAAGATAAAAAGCTACCAGACCTAACAAATGAAGAGGTAATAGGCAGTCTACCTGAAAAAGAATTCAGAATAATGATAGTAAAGCTGATCCAAGATTCTATTTCCCAGATCCAAAATCTTGGAAATAGAATAGACAATATGCAAGAAACAGTTAACTAGGACCTAGAAGAACTAAAGATGAATCAAGCATCGATTAAAAACACAATAAATGAAATGAAAAATACTCTAGATGGGATCAATAGCAGAATAACTGAGGCAGAAGAACGGATAAGTGAGGTGGAAGATAAAATAGTGGAAATAACTGATGCAGAGCAAAATAAAGAAAAAAGAATGAAAAGAACAGAGGACAGTCTCAGAGACCTCTGGGACAACATTAAACGCACCAACATTCGAATTATAGGGGTCCCAGAAGAAGAAGAGAAAAAGAAAGGGACTGAGAAAATATTTGAAGAGATTATAGTTGAAAACTTCCCTAATATGGGAAAGGAAATAGTTAATCAAGTCCAGGAGGCACAGAGAGTCCCATACAGAATAAATCCAAGAAGAAATACACCAAGACACATATTAATCAAACTGTCAAAAATTAAACACAAAGAAATCATATTAAAAGCAGCAAGGGAAAAACAACAAATAACACACAAGGGAATCCCCATCAGGTTAACAGCTGATCTCTCAGAAGAAACTCTACAAGCCAGAAGGGAGTGGCAGGACATAATTAAAGTGATGAAGGAGAGAAACCTGCAACCAAGATTACTCTACCCAGCAAGGATCTCATTCAGATTTGATGGAGAAATTAAAACGTTTACAGACAAGCAAAAGCTGAGAGAGTTCAGCACCACCAAACCAGCTTTACAACAAATGCTAAAGGAACTTCTCTAGGCAAGAAACACAACACAAGGAATATACCTACAATAACGAACCCAAAGCAATTAAGGAAATGGGAATAGGAACATACATATCAATAATTACCTTAAATGTAAATGGACTAAATGCTCCCACCAAAAGACACAGAGTGGCTGAATGGATACAAAAACAAGACCCATATATATGCTGTCTACAAGAGACCCACTTAAGACCTAGAGACACATACAGATTGAAAGTAAGGGGATGGAAAAAGATATTCCATGCAAATGGAAATCAAAAGAAAGCTGGAGTAGCAATTCTTATATCAGACAAAATAGACTTTAAAATAAAGACTATTAGAAGAGACAAAGAAGGACACTACATAACGATAAAGGGATCGATCCAAGAAGAAGATATAACAATTGTAAATATTTATGCACCCAACATAGGAGCACCTCAATACATAAGGCAAATACTAACAGCCATAAAAGGGGATATCGACAGTAACACAATCATAGTAGGGGACTTTAACACCCCACTTTCACCAATGGACAGATCATCCAAAATGAAAATAAATAAGGAAACACAAGCTTTAAATGATACATTAAACAAGATGGACTTAGTTGATATTTATAGGACATTCCATCCAAAAACAACAGAATACACATTTTTCTCAAGTGCTCATGGAACATTCTCCAGGATAGATCATATCTTGGGTCACAAATCAAGCCTTGGTAAATTTAAGAAAATTGAAATTGTATCAAGTATCTTTTCCGACCACAATGCTATGAGACTAGACATCAATTACAGGAAAAGATCTGTAAAAAATGCAAACACATGGAGGCTAAACAATACACTACTCAATAACGAAGTGATCACTGAAGAAATCAAAGAGGAAATGAAAAAATACCTAGAAACAAATGACAATTGAGACACGACGACCCAAAACCTATGGGACGCAGCAAAAGCAGTTCTAAGGGGGAAGTTTATAGCAATACAATCCCACCTTAAGAAACAGGAAACATTTCGAGTAAACAACCTGACCCTGCACCTAAAGCAATTAGAGAAAGAAGAACAAAAAACCCCCAAAGTTATCAGAAGGAAAGAAATCATAAAGATCAGATCAGAAAAAAATGAAAAAGAAATGAAGGAAACGATAGCAAAGATCAACCAAACTAAAAGCTGGTTCTTTGAGAAGATAAACAAAATTGACAAACCATTAGCTAGACTCATCAAGAAAAGAAGGGAGAAGACTCAAATCAATAGAATTAGAAATGAAAAAGGAGAAGTAACAACTGACACTGCAGAAATACAAAAGATCATGAGAGATTACTATAAGCAACTCTATGCCAATAAAATGGACAACCTGGAAGAAATGGACAAATTCTTAGAAATGCACAACCTGCCAAGACTGACTCAGGAAGAATTAGAAAATATGAATAGACCAATCACAAGCACTGAAATTGAAACTGTGATTAAAAATCTTCCATCAAACAAAAGCCCAGGACCAGATGGCTTCACAGGCGAATTGTATCAAACATTTAGAGAAGAGCTAACACCCATCCTTCTCAAACTCTTCCAAACAATATCAGAGGAAGGAACACTCCCAAACTCATTCTACGAGGCCACCATCACCTTGATACCAAAACCAGGCAAGGATCTCACAAAGAAAGAAAACTACAGGCCAATATCACTGATGAACATAGATGCAAAAATCCTCAACAAAATACTAGCAAACAGAATCCAACAGCACATTAAAAGGATCATACACCATGATCAAGTGGGGTTTATTCCAGGAATGCAAGGATTCTTCAATATACGCAAATCAATCAATGTGATACACCATATTAACAAGTTGAAGGAGAAAAACCATATGATCATCTCAATAGATGCAGAGAAAGCTTTCGACAAAATTCAACACCCATTTATGTTAAAAACCCTGCAGAAAGTAGGCATAGAGGGAACTTTCCTCAACATAATAAAGGCCATATATGACAAACCCACAGCCAACATTGTCCTCAATGGTGAAAAACTGAAAGCATTTCCACTAAGATCAGGAACAAGACAAGGCTGCCCACTCTCACCACTCTTATTCAACCTAGTTTTGGAAGTTTTAGCCACAGCAATCAGAGAAGAAAAGGAAATAAAAGGAATCCAAATTGGAAAAGAAGAAGTAAAGCTGTCACTGTTTGCAGATGACATGATACTATACATAGAGAATCCTAAAGATGCTACCGAAAAACTACTAGAGCTAATCAATGAATTTGGTAAAGTAGCAGGATACAAAATTAATGTACAGAAATCTCTGGCATTCCTGTACACTAATGATGAAAAATCTGAAAATGAAATCAAGAAAACACTCCCATTTACCATTGCAACAAAAAGAATAAAATATCTAGGAATAAACCTACCTAAGGAGACAAAAGACCTGTATGCAGAAAATTATAAGACACTGATGAAAGAAATTAAAGATGATACAAATAGATGGAGAGATATACCATGCTCCTGGATTGGAAGAATCAATATTGTGAAAATGACTCTACTACCCAAAGCAATCTACAGATTCAATGCAATCCCTATCAAACTACCACTGGCATTTTTCACAGAACTAGAACAAAAAATTTCAAAATTTGTTTGGAAAAACAAAAGACCCCGAATAGCCAAAGCAATCTTGAGAACGAAAAATGGAGCTGGAGGAATCAGGCTCCCTGACTTCAGACTATACTACAAAGCTACAGTAATTAAGACAGTGTGGTACTGGCATAAAAACAGAAAGATAGATCAGTGGACCAGGATAGAAAGCCCAGAGATAAACCCACGCACATATGGCCAACTTATCTTTGATAAAGGAGGCAGGAATGTACAGTGGAGAAAGGACAGCCTCTTCAATAAGTGGTGCTGGGAAAACTGGACAGGGACATGTAAAAGTATGAGATTAGATCATTCCCTAACACCATACACAAAAATAAGCTCAAAATGGATTAAAGACCTAAATGTAAGGCCAGAAACTATCAAACTCTTAGAGGAAAACATATGTAGAACACTCTATGACATAAATCACAGCAAGATCCTTTTGGACCCACCTCCTAGAGAAATGGAACTAAAAACAAAGATAAACAAATGGGACCTAATGAAACTTCAAAGCTTTTGCACAGCAAAGGAAACCATAAACAAGACCAAAAGACAACCCTCAGAATGGGACTAAATATTTGCAAATGAAGCAACTGACAAAGGATTAATCTCCAAAATTTATAAACAGCTCATGCAGCTCAATAGCAAAAAAACAAACAACCCAATCCAAAAATGGGCAGAAGACTTAAATAGGCATTTCTCCAAATAAGATATACAGACTGCCAACAAACACATGAAAGAATGCTCAACATCATTAATCATTAGAGAAATGCAAATCAAAACTACAATGAGATATCATCTCACACCAGTCAGAATGGCCATCATCAAAAAATCTAGAAACAATAAATGCTGGAGAGGGTGTGGAGAAAAGGGAACACTCTTGCACTGCTGGTGGGAATGTGAATTGGTACAGCCACTATGGAGAACAGTATGGAGGTTCCTTAAAAAACTAAAAATAGAACTACCATATGACCCAGCAATCCCACTACTAGGCATATACCCTGAGAAAACCATAATTCAAAAAGAGACATGTACCAAAATGTTCATTGCAGCTCTATTCACAATAGCCCGGAGCTGGAAACAACCTAAGTGTCCATCATCGGATGAATGGATAAAGAAGATGTGGCACATATATACAATGGAATATTACTCAGCCATAAAAAGAAACGAAACTGAGCTATTTGTAATGAGGTGGAGAGACCTAGAGTCTGTCATACAGAGTGAAGTAAGTCAGAAAGAGAAAGACAAATACCGTATGCTAACACATATATATGGAATTTAAAAAAAAAATGTCATGAAGAACCTAGGGGTAAAACAGGAATAAAGACACAGACCTACTTGAGAATGGACCTGAGGATATGGGGAGGGGGAAGGGTAAGCTGTGACAAAGCGAAAGAGAGGCATGGACATATATACAGTACCAAACGTAAGGTAGATAGATAGTGGGAAGCAGCCTCAGAGCACAGGGAGATCAGCTCGGTGCTCTGTGACCGCCTGGAGGGGTGGGATGGGGAGGGTGGGAGGGAGGGAGATGCATGAGGGAAGGGATGTGGGAACAGATGTATATGTATGACTAATTCACTTTGTTATAAAGCAGAAACTAATAATAAAAAAAATAAAAAATAAAAAATAAAAAAAATAAAAATAGAATTACCATATGACCCAGCAATCCCACTACTGAGCATATACCAGAGAAAACCACAATTCAAAAAGACACATGTACCCCAGTGTTCACTGCAGCACTGTTTACAATAGCCAGGTCATGGAAGCAACTTAAATGCCCATCGACGGATGAATGGATAAAGAAGATTTGGTACATATATACAATGGAATATTACTCAGCCATAAAAAGGAATGAAATTGGATCATTTGTTGAGTTATGTATGGATCTAGCGACTATTATACAGAGTGAAGTAAGTCAGAAAGAGAAAAACAAATATCATATATTAACGCATAAATGTGGAAACTAGAAAAGTGGTACAGATTAACCAGTTTTCAGGGCAGAAATTGAGACACAGATATAGAGAACAAACGTGTGGACCCCAAGGGGAGAAAGTGATGGGGGTGCAGGTGGTGTGATTAATTGGGAGTTTGAGATTGACATGTATATTCTGATGTGTATAAAATTGATGACTAATAAGAACCTGCTGTATAAAATAAAAATAATAGTATAATTAATTTTAACTTTAATATTTTATTCTAGTGCATGTATGTGTGGGTGTGGCAAGGATGAAATATAGGGAGTTATTTGCTGTAAATACATGCTTTTTTTTTTTTTTTCAAGTAAGAGTGATAATTGAAGGCTCAACTTTAATGTCTGAATACTGATTTTTAATAGAAAATTTACTACCCAGACTGGATCCAAATGACTAGTAAGAAAATGGATACGTTTCATAAAACAAGAGATTAATTTCTTTAATATTATCTAAGTTACTATAAAACTTGGATGAAGACTACATAGCTCATAATAAAAGGTTTGTCACTGATTGAAGGAAGAAGGACAAAGCACAGTTAGGCATGAGAGCAAAGTTAATGTATTGCAAAACCACCCAAAAGTTTACCTAAGAAATGAATGGGAATTATTGCAACCAAGGAGTTAAGGAACAGATTAAATGTAAAACATCTTAAAGGACAAGGGGCATCACAAAGACTTCATGGTCATGAGTTATATTTAAGATAGTATGAATGTTTAAGGATTTTTTTTTGTAGCTGCAACCTCATAGTATTGTTAAAAAATTTTTATTTTGTCAATATTGTGTTAGGAAAACAAAATAGCTATTCCTTCCCCCTATCCGACACTCCTTAAGTTGAGAGAGGAAATTTGCTGAGGCTTGGATGGAAGCACAAAGCTGTAATTGGTTTCCAAGGAATTCTTGTGCTTGATTCAGGATAGAAGGCATGGTCTTCTCCCTGTTCTTCAAGGGATGGGTATGCAGGGATAACTGCTAATGCAGTGGCCTTGGCTTATAAGGGATTTGTGAATAAACAGGGATCCTTGGGACACATTGGATCTCATGAGTCCTTTTCTCTCTTTTACTTTTAACAACCCCCTTTATTTAAATGGTCTATCCAAATCCTCCCCACATTTCAAGCATCTACTTATGTATCATCTACCACCCTCTTCTTCCCCTTGTCTGGACTGGAGTTTTCCTCCTTGTCTGTACTCTCACAGTAACCTCCTTGCTCCCCTTTTCACTCTCATTAATGGTATATCTTCTTGTCTGTATCTCAACAGACTATGAACTTGTTCACCTTTAGATTGCTAAAGAGAAATACAGTATCCAGATCATTGTAGAATGAATACTTATCCTCCTCTTACTGTGTGTCTGGTACTGAGCTAAGTAATTTACATGCATTATTTCATCTGACTCTCACAATAAACTTGGGAAGAAATTACTATTATCATATTCTCTTTAAACATAAGAAAACTGAGGCTTAAAGAGTTTGAGTAATTTCTCAACATCGTGCACAGAATACAAAAAAAAGCACTAGATTTCAAGTCTTTCAGAAAGTCTTATGGTGTTCTTAACCATTTTGCTATATTTAAATGATTATTAAATGAATGATTCCACTTAGGGTCAGAGAGAATTTAGACCCATAGACTATAGATCTCATTCTCATGTATCTCTAAACCTAAGGTTACTATTATACTCCCCAGGAGTGTGTTAAAGTTGGAAAAAGTTGGGAGGTTATTAGTAATGGAGTCTCTCTTTCACTCTATAACCTGGGACCTGGAGTGGGGTAGAGGAGACTCCTAGTAAAGTTACTTAATCTGAAGTATTCAGAAGAAAAATCTGTTTTCTCATTTGGAATGAAGTTATTAGTTCCAAAGCAAGAAGGAACAAAAAATTATATCTACAAGAGTTTGGACTTCAACTTCCAAACTCTACTTTATTGATGGATAAAAAAGAATGAAAGATAAAGCTATATCTCATGTTTTCAAGTCTTATGTTTAAAAAAATCAAATGAAACTCTGCCAAATGGGTGAGTGGGAGTCAGATGTATAATTAAACTTCTTCCTAGAATATATGCCACTCAGAGATCAAATGGCTAGCATCAAATTGGTCTTTCCAAATATGATCTGTTGCCTCATGGAAAGCTGTTAATAGTTTTTCACCATGGAAATTTAAAGGAATAGATTTTTTTTAAGTAGATGTTCTAACTCATTTAAGAATCTAAGCACAAATTTAGAGAAAGAGAAAAGTGAATAGCGTGTTTTAAATCGTGCATATTACAAGTAGTATCTCTGACTTTAAGCAGATTACATGTTGGGTTTCTTTTAGATTTAATTCACATATGAGTTATTCCCAAGGCTTTTCTTCTTAGACCTCTCTCAGTAATAATTTACAATAAATGGACGGGTATAGCCATGTGCTAAATGACATTTTATATGAAAACACTGGATATTTGAGTTTGCCCTTTCAGGACATCTAAGGAAAAAAAGGGTGGGGGGAAGGTGTTGTCAAGAGATATTCACAGCCAGAATACAGCAGATGAAAATCCAGCATTACCTTTAAATACCATTCCACAGACAAGCCCACTCTGTAAGAAGAGGTAAATAACATTTCAATTACAGGGAAAAAAATAATTCTTTGCACAAACACTCCCTTCTACTCCAAAGCCCCAAACAGATGCTATTTTTTAAGATTATTTCCATATAATGATTATGGTTCATTAGATCTCATTAAATAACTATTCTTAAAATCAATGTACTAAAAATAAATACATTATTTTAAATGCCATACATGTTTACGGCATTTTCTATTCAGAACTTTTTTTAAAGGAAGACTTGCTTGAGTGCAATGAACAGTTATTTCTTCTATCAAAGCGACAGGTTGCAATTGATCTTTTCCCATGTGGTTAATGAGCAAAAGCAGTTCCCATGGCACCAGGAGGGGAGAAGCAGTTCTATTGTTTGAAATCATATTTGGATGCTTGGAATTTTCAGTTTTTCTTCATACTTAACAGAGCACATAGACATTATTTTCTTCCGAATCTGTTTACTGTCTTTGTTGCTCACTGTTTCCTAGGTAAAATCTAACTGTAATCTTGTACTCTGGGTAAATAAATATAGCTTACTTCAATAGGTGGTACTAATCTAAAGAAATAGTAAATAAATCCCCCTCTGCTAAAGGCAACAACTCTTAACAAGTTTATTGTTTCTTAGGAGTGAGAATGAACCTAATACCTATGTTTCTAGGAAACTCTCTCCCCCTTTTTCAGTGAGTGATGTTACCCTATACTAGTGTTCTTGCTGTGCTAATGTAACAAGAACTTGGCCTCCCTTTGAGTTTTCAACGAGTAGTAGTGTTATTTCTCCTGTTTCATGACCAATACAGGGTTACTGCATGCTGAGCACATTTGCAGTAGTTACCTCCCTTGAGGTCACTCATAGTTGAAGGGATCTTAGGGAAGATCTTAAAGCTCAATGTGGACATGGAATTCTCTGGGTGTCTTCAGTTTGATGGGTTTGTATGAGGGAAAAGTTGTTTCCACTGTTAAGCAAGTCATTAGTGATGTTATGGGAGAGTTCATGTGACTCTGCTCCCTGAATCTTGCCTCTGTATAAAGGAAACTGTCATGCTTAGGCCAGCCACTAAACTTTGCTTAATTAGTCTGTAAATATTCAGAGTTCCCCATAAGAAAATATGTATTGTTTACAATTTTTTTTCCTGATAATGTCTTTATGGTCATAACCTTCTTATTTTCTTCCATAATGTTAATATCCATGTAGAAGTAGTGTAGGATAGTATTAAAGCAGTTATTGTTGCAGCACTAGTTTTTTCTAAAGATGCAAGAGTAATTTTGGGTGTGGATCATCTTTTGCAGTCAAAGAGGCATATATTTGATTCACATTTAATAGGAAGAACAATAACAACAGCAATAATAAAAGCAACAGCAATGATTAGTTGGAAGTTCAATACAAGTATTAACTACAAATGGACTATCCTATCCAGTCAATTTTGAAACACTGGGATGTTTGGCACAGTGTTTAGAGTTGTGACACATTTTCCTTTTGACTTCTGCCAGTTAGTATTAAACTTATGAGCCATGAAATCATCTAATTCTCAATAATAGGTTTTCTATAGAGTTCCCAATAGAAAACATTTATGATTGAAACATATGTGCCTAGATATACAAACCACAGGAACGTTTATTTATAAAAATGCAGGCTGTCTTCCCCTTTCAGTGCTCAGAAATGAAATAATTTTTTAGAAAGATGGGGGAAAATGGGCCATAAATTTGCCCATGTCTTTTGCAAAGGCTCAACAAATCAACTGAGTTAAAGCCTGGGATATATTACACATTTGCATATATATATATATATATATATATATATATATATATATATATTACACATTTGCATATATATATATATATATATATATATATATATATATATTACACATTTGCATATATATATATCTCCAAACTTTTGGCAATTGCCACTTTTCCATCTTTTCCATTTTACTCCAGTTTTCTTCATTATTTTTTTCTATTGGAGTGGTATGTTTTATTTTTGTCAACAAGTGAAGAGGTACAGGATGTCTGATAAAGTTAAACTGAGATGAAAAATTATCCCATTTCACAGTATGTGAAAAGATCAATTTTAACATATCAAGTTTCATGAAAGGGAGGGAAGATACATACGTATTGGACACTGAACCGTCACTGACTTATTCTCAATCCTATTTTCACCTGATATTTCAGAGTATAGTCAGACCCTTATGACAAAATTCTGGGTTGAAATCTTGCAATCATTTAGATTCAAAGGAAAGTATATCACTACATTTTAGCCCACCTCATGATCTTTTAGAACATGCTGACCACTTGTAGAAAATAGTTGGCTCTCAGTTCCTTCTTTACCTTCAGGTTTCCAAAACACATAATTTTCACTTTTTGTCCAGAAGATTATTCTGTTTTCATGAATCTCTAATATCTTGTAGTTTCCACTCTGGGTATCTATTTTAGTCTGAATTTCTATTTAGTAATGTTTATATATTGTCTCGGGTTTTAGAAATAGTACATTTTGCTTCAGAAAATCAGAAAATTTAGAAAATACAAAAAAGTACAAAGAGTAAAATGAAAAGCATTTACAATATGCAAATCTAGAGATGACCATGATGTTTGTGTCCTTTCCTCTCCCTTTTTGTGTACACACGCACACACACACACACACGCTACCATGCACACATGCATACACATAAAATTGAAACTATATTGTAAAGTGATATTGGGGTTATTCATATTTTTCTTTAACATCCCCTTAAAAGTGGGGAATCTTTACTGTAAACCCTGCCTGTACATTAGAATCACCTTGAGGAGCTGTAAAAAAGTTAAATATGTCTGTGTCTCAGCCTCAGATATTTTGATTTAATTCATCTGGTTTCATGTATAGGTGTTTCTAAAAAGAACTCCCCAGACATTTGTATTTCGCTACAAAATGGAGAATCAATGCTATAGGGAATTCTTATTTTCTCCAAGTCTTTGTCCATGGGAATGGGTCTATAACTTCATATTACAATAAACTCTTCTCCCTACTTGATGTCTGACAATTGATCACACCCTTCAGTTTGTATTGATAGATTGGATTGGATTATAGTTTTCAATTCTTGACTTTGTTCATATTATAGAATTATAAATTCATAATACCCTTTTCTAGATGACTTTGCAAAACCTCTGTTGTTAGAGTCGGTGGAGTATATCTCTCTGATCCTTTGGTATGTGTCTTCCTTTGGCTGATAGAATGTTAGTGGACATGAGATGAGCAAGGGCTTTAAAGATGTTTGGCTTCTCATGCTTTTTTCCATATGCTGTGAGGAGAACATGCCCACTTAGTGGTGGTGTGGTCAGTGAAATGTACCACTTAGGTCACACAGAGGGCAACTGAACTCAACCTGTAGCTGAAACCAAGGCCAGCTTGCTGAAAGCCTGAAGCAAAACTGCTCCTGCTAATGCATAGATCAATAATGCAAGAAAAACAGATGTTTGGTTGTAAGGGCTAATATGTTGTCGGTTTTGTTATGTAACATCAGCACAGAAAATAAAACTGACGGGTTAACACTTGTTCTGATTTTTTATTGTTTGTTTCTATGACACTATATTCAACTTCTCTTTATACTTCTGATACTTCTTCTTTAGATACTTTGATAGCCTCTCTTCTCATCACTTAAATAATGTTGCCCCAGAACTCCATTCCCAGTCCTTATCTATTCTTAACTCAGTAAACTCTTCCTGGCCACCCTTTTTAATTCCCATTATTTCAACTATATTGTATCTTGATCAATAACTCCAGAACTTTATTAGAGAGTTCTTGTATTTTTTACATGAAAGTGCCATCAAGCCTCACATTCAGTCATGAATTACCCATAATGGTTAAGGATACCACCTACTTTGTTAGTTCAATGAAAAAGAAAGAAAGAAAGAAAAGAAGTAGGAAGGGAGAACAAGATCATTTTAGGCTTCTATTTTCTTGAAATCCCATAGCCAATTAATTGGTCACCTGTCAAATTTCTTGAAATATATCCTCAAGACCCATTTTATGAAGAGTTTCCTGGCTATTCCTAATCTCTAGAAAGTGTGGTTATTCTGAACTGTTTGTTATCACTTTGTTTAAAGCTTGCATTTATAATGTTTTTTCGTGACTTCTTTCTCTAAATTCATTTATGTCAGGGCCTATGTTGTCTTCATGTTTGATTTTATAGTGGCCAATACAGTGCTGACAGATGGTATGTATCCAGTAAATATTTGTCAAGTGAATTGTGTCATGAGGTATCAGAGGTTGAATTAATAATACGGCCTTTTCAGAAATTGGCAGTATGACCCAGGATAAATTGCTTCATGTTTACTTTCAGTTTCCATGTCTATCAGTTGGGAATGTGCTGTATTATTTATCTTCAGCAAGGAGATGTTGAATGATTAACTGAGTCATTTAAAACAAAAATGAAGTGCTGGAGAAATGATAATGAATTATGTTCGATTATGGAACTTGGTTCATTGTGTTATTAGTATTCTGTCTGTTTATTTAAATCACATTGCCAAATGATGACCTAATTATATCCCATTTGCCAGATGGTTAATTGTGTCAAGCAAAGAAGATTTGGAGTTATTGTAAATGTTGTCTTTTGATAGTAAAACATTTCCCAGAATAACTAATTTATCTTTTAAAATGATAATTTTCACCTTGCAACTTCAGAAACTTATTTCTGACTAACAAAATTATTCTAAATATATGAAGGTAATGATTCAAAAAGGCCTCGACTCTAATAAAATAACCAGTGAAAATTTAAAACAATTTGGTTTTATTTACAATGTTGGGGTAAATTTTGTTTCAAGAAGCAGGATGATATAATATGACCCATTACACGTCTTCCAACTGTCTTGATAGTTCTATTCTTTATTCCTAACAAAGAATTGTTAGGAATTCCTATTCTTTATTCCTAATAAAGCCTCAGGCTCTGAGATGGAGGCTGTGCATGTCCAAATTCCAGTAAACACTTCTATCAATGTTGTGAAATGAGAATGCATGTTCATAATATTCCATAATATATGGAATTAATATTCATAATGCCCCATATATGTAATTCAAATTCATAATATATGAAATTGGAGTTCATATTCATAATATGAACATATAACATGTAACAATCATTTTAATATATGGAGCTTTATTTTATTCTTCAGAGTCCAAGGCAGCCCTTTACCTTTCCCAAAATACAGGGCCTTATTGAAACTTTTAAAGCACCAAGTAACTTATGCTACCTTCCAGCCCCTACTCAATCTGGTGTAATTCAAAACAAAAACAACACAAAATCATCAAATAAATTTAAGACAGTCCAACACGGTTTTGAGATTTATTGTCATAAGTAATTCTATACCTTTTTATAAAGTATAAAATTGTTCCAAAAATAATTTTGGTGCTGCACTTTGCTCATTCCCTTAGATTTCTGGTCTGCCTATTAGACAATCCAGATGTGGTCCAAACGTCCTCTGACTTGTCATTATCCATTTGTTTCATTCTTATATCCACTATTGATGTCACTTTGCTGCTCTTGAATGAAATGTGAAAATAAAAGAACTTAGACTTTAAAATATCTGACAAAATTTATTTTAAAGGGACTATTCATCTATCAAACTATTTATTACTATAAGGAACGTTAAGAACAAAGAAAAACAACAATAAAATTAACATATGTTCACTGAATCCATACCATCTGCAATGTACTGGGCCTTATATAATTTTACTTTCTGAAAAGTTTGGCTATACTTCATTTTATTATTTGTTTGCTGGACTCACGCAAATGTATTGCAATCAAGTCACAGCTTACAAACACTAGTGCTCCATGACCTTCATTTCTTATTTTTATCACAGTTCAATAAACTTAAAAAAGTAAAAAGTATTTATTATGTTGCACTCATTAGGGTCCAACATTGATCTCATCTGTACCGTATCACAGTATTTGCAACCAATCACCTTAATTGTAAAATGAATTGCTTAGTCACATTTAATAATGAGTGGAATTAGCCTTCATAACTACTTCTCTATTGTTATCAATCAGCTATTTACATAGTCACGGGGGAAACCATATCATTATTCACTCTGAGACAGAGTAACAAACATCAAATTTAATTGCCCTACTAGGCACTGGAGTCATAATCTTTATGCAACACTTAATGTTTTCATTACATATCAATTCACTCATAATTATGTTATACTCACAAAAGTTAAGCATCTAGCAAACAGTAGATCTTTATTGCTGTTTATGCAGAGATAAACAAATAGATGCAAAATATGTCTGAGTGAATCTGTTAACTCAAATGATTATATAGATGTCAGTTATTCCAGTTTAGCTTTATTAATATTGTTGAAAACAGATATCAGATGTGCTTACCTTTTATGGGTAAAGGCTTTATAGCCTTTTATTGATGTTAATTTTTTAAATGGCTTTTCCTGAGACATTCTGAGTGTTCGTTGTTGCTATCCGCTAACTGCTTTGTTTCTAAAGAAGTTATTCTGAGAGACATGAGGTGACTGAAATATACAATATCATTCATTCATTTCTTATGCTTTTTCTTTAAACTGTGCTAGGCTCTCAGCATATAAAAAATGATTAAGAGCAGAAGTTATATCCTACAATATACCATATTTTTAATTGTTGAAAACTTTCCCTTTGAATTTGGAACAAAATGTAGATATTCATTATTTGCTTATCTAGGCAACATTATACTGGATGCTCTAGCAATAGCAGTAAGTCAGGAAATTTTTTTTAAGTTATAAGTACTGAAAGGAAGAAATAAATCTGTCATTATCCACAGGCAACATATTGTGCATGTAGAAAATCCAAAGGTTCTACAGAAAAAAACTTAAAAAATAATAATTGAATATACTAAGGATCCTGGATACAAGTAAATGCACAAAATTAATTGCATTTCTATATTCTAGCAATAAATGAATAAGAAATGAAGTTTTAAATAGGAAAAATTTACAATAACAGAAAAAGGCTACCTAGGAATAAATCTAACAAAAAATAATGTTCAAGTCCTCTATACTGAAAACTATATAGCGTTAGTGAGATAAATTAAAGAAGAGCTAAATAAATGGAGAAATATGGCTTTACATGGATTAGAAAACTCAATATTTGTTAAGATGTCAATTAGCCCCAAATTGATCGATAGATTTAACAAAATTCCAGTAAAGTGTTTTGGGGTTTTTTTTGGAAATTGAAAATCTGATTCAAAATTTCTTTGAAATGCACACAACCAAACATTGTGAAAGCAATTTTCAGTAAGAACAGTAAAGCTGACAGACCTACATTATCAACTCTCAAGACACAAAGAATAATTACTATATGATTTCGCTTCTAGAATGCTCAGAAAAAATAGGCAGCTTTATACTTTATGTTTAGGAATGCATGCTTAGGTAGTAAAAATCTTCACAGCTTTCATTAGATGTCATATCGGTGCTTTCCTTTGGAGGAGTGGTAAAAGTATGCAGTAATTGGATAAGAGAATGAGTTTCTACATGCAGAATTCTACCTCTTGACTTATGTGGTGGCTATTTGAATGATGTCATTGTGATAAATCATTGAGCTGTCCATTTTTGTTTTGTGTGCTCTTCTGTGTTGTTTTATGTTTCATGACAAACATTAAAAAAATATATACTCAGACTAAAGCACATATAAATATACAGTTGAACCTTGAACAACATGGGTTTGAACTGTGGACATCCACTTATACACGGTTTTTTAAAAATAAATATGTACTACAGTACTCCACGATTCATGTTTGGTCAAATCCACAGATGCAGAACCTTGGATGTGGAGTGCTGAATGTTAAGTTGTACTTAATTTTCAGCTGCACGCAGAGAGTTGATGTCCCTAACCCCTGCCCTGTTATTGGGTCAACTGGACTCTGAGATTGGTGCTTTGGAAAAAAGTAATCCCAGACTATGAGAGAATTTAACAACCAGAGGAAATAGAGCTTGAACTGAGCTTTGAAGGGAGAGTACAAGTGTAAGTAAGCTAATGGAGAGTGGAGACGATTGAAAGAGCATTCCACACAGAGGAATAGTCTGTGTGAATGCCCAGAAGTGGGAGAGAACACGGGCACTCAGGAATTGAATAAAGCCTAGTGTGCCTGGAACAGGGATAAGTGCAAGTGTTGTTCAGTTTGAGGTTTGAATGGTTGAACAGGCTATAGAGAGGTTTGTAGGCCAGGTTATTCTTGTGAGCAGTGGGGAGCTATTGCAAGGTTTAGAGTGGGTTTTACTGGAGGTGACATAATCAGATTTGCATTTGAAAAAGTTAACTCTGGGTGCAGTGTGAAGAATGGATCAAAAGGCCATAGAACATATTACGGGGTCCTAGTCAATAGGCTATGGAAATAGTCTAGGTGAGCATTGACAGGGTATTGACAGTGGAGATGTGAGAAATGGATAGATATGCGGGAGTTCTAAGTTCGGAGACAAACTCTTGAAACTTGATTGTTTTCTCGGCAAAGTAATGCCTAGTATGATACTAGCTGCTAAATCCATTTTCTTTCAGATGATCACAAGCTTCAGTAAAGGAAACAATAGCAATCCTGCTAATAAGCAGTTGCATTTCTATCTTTAAGAAAAACTAGTACTGTATGCACATATTTCTCCTGCCTGGTTCAAATTAGAACATAGAGGTTCTACATCTTAGGCTATATCAATCAACCCAGTTTCTTGTCTGTAGATGCAGTATGGTCCTTATTTCCCCAGTATGATTGTACAAAGATAGACCTTTTTTTTGCTACATGACTTACAACAGTTAAAATGCATGTAACCTTATGCACTGTATTGCCTCTCACTTTCTTTTGCATTTCCTTCCTAAGTCCCTAACATCTCTATCCCCACTACTTTATCAACTACCCATTGTATTGCACAGTGAATGATTCCACCTACTCCTTAGTGAAATTTCATTTGAAAAATTACCTTTGAGTCAGAGTTGGCTCAGCAGTTGTCTGGGAGTCAACCTTTATATTCTACTTTCAGCAACACAATTCCCCTAGTCATTAGAATTGAGGTGATTCATTTTGCTCCCCTTTGACTTAGTTTTTACTTCTTTCATCACTTCCGTTGTTCAGTGATCATCTCAGAAAAGATTTTTAAAAATGAGATTTATGTTATGGAAATGCTCCCTGAACATAATACTTGATTGCTATAAATCCCAGATATCTAGGGCAGCATACCATCCTGGTGCAAGTGGAGAAAGTGATGCATGGTGATTTCAACTGATTCATCAGGAGTATCAAATCAAGGCAGTCAAGGTTTTATTAGGTTTTAACTCTAACTGCAGATTTTTCATCATAGCTTTGTCCTGGTCGTTTGCATAAAAAGGCAAATGTTTGTTGCCTGTGGTAAAAGGGACCAGATTAAAGTGACTAGGTTAAAGTAATCTATCACTGCAAATATACTCCTCAAGTGGGAGCAAAACCCTGCTGGTATGATAACCACAACTTACACTATTTTTTGAACTGAAGTTAGCTATTTGTGTGTAAGATATACATTAATATACGAAGGATTGAACAATTTTTGAACTTTAACTCTTCCTTTTAAGTTATTGCCTAATCATTGTTCATTACATGACCACATAAGGAAAAGTTAAATAATTCATAAGTAATGCTTTGAGAGATGCATTGTTCAAAAAGAGCAGAATTACTTTTCTCGTTTCATGTAAGGGATTTCTGAAGTATATTCCTTAAAGAAAATAAAATATTAACAAGAAATATAGGGGGTTACTGAATACTTTTATTCGAAGTCCTCTGATATTTCTCTTCAGAACTATTTAAAGGTTACTTTTACCACTTTGATACCTTTGTTCTTCTAGTTTTCTTAACTGTTCTCTCTGGGCAATAGTTTTCCTGGTCAAACTGAAAAATGTCCTCCTTACATTCCATTTCTCCTAGTACAGCTAGTTCTCTTGGAATTTTCCCCCTTTTTCTCTATATTCAAGCTGTCATAAATGGATTTTGAGAAATGTCTGAGCAATTTGAGTAAAGCTGCTTTGGCTGACTGCATACAATATGCCTGATCAAAGACTCACTTCCAGGAAGAGACATGGAGCTTAGCCCATTTCTTCCTCTCCAACACTGCACGCTATCACAGAAATTCATGTCAGTAAATTGTCCATTAGTGGCTGCACAGGGCTATGTGATCTGTTTTGATCTAGGTACGTCTTCCCACAGGATAGTATGAAATCCACAATGCATTATGAAAATGATTCAAATCTACAATACATTTCAGTTTAAGACTTTTTGCTACTTTTGTTGCATATTTATTGATCTACTGTATCTCTTTAGTAACAGTACTCTTCAAAGCTATTACATGTGAGTTTGTTTAAATTATGTTTCATCTGTAATATATCTACATATTTTTAATACAGAGTATAACATCGAATTATCAGTATGCTTAGGATGCTATAATACTATAGCAAATTATCAATCTCATTTACTTTGTGGTGTTTTTGTTTTGTAATTATAGAATGATGGTAGAGGATGGCTGGTGGGTAACCCATTTCCATCCTGGGAATTTTCATTACCATTCACTTAAAATTTTAAATTCAGTCACTCTTAACAAATGTGGAATGTGGTTTTATGTTTTGTTTAAACTCTTTATTGGGTATGAAAATGGTAACATTGTTACATTTTCTTTATCTTCACTTTCTTTGGCTCTAATTGACCTAACTTTTAAAATATAAAAATTTTTTTCAAGCGTGTAACTCTCCCACTCCCATGTTTGTGTTTCTTATTTAAAGGCTGACTATTCAGTCTTATAACTGTAGCTAAAGATCACATAATTTGTAAACAACAAAGCACGGTGTGTTGGATTGGATTTCATGAAATGCTATAATGAAGCTCTAGATTTTCCCAAAGACTTTTTTCTTTAAAATTTCAGCCTTGAATTTAGACATAGCTTTGGGTTATTTATGTTCACACTTTAGTTAAAAATAACAAGCATATAAAAGATGAAAAGTCATCATTATTACTACTACTACAATAACTGTGATTTAGACAGTTCATTTTTCAATAAGAGTAATACTGAATATTTGGAATCTCAAAACTCCAATTCAAAAGTTAGTCTTTTGGGCTTCTGTTTCAATACAGACAAACGTATTCTTCAATGATCATTTTGTTCATTTATTTAAAATCTCTTATTCAACATTTGAATGCAAATAGCAAGAACAATGACTTCTTTTCCTGACTAGACACAGAGGTGAAAGAAATATGGGGCTGAAGCAAGGAATGATTTCAGTCAGGTAGTGACAAGACATGTACTTCCTTCAAAGATGAATTTCAGCCAGGGAGTTAGATTTGTGCTTATGTGTTCCAATTTCTCTCTTCTTATTGGAGTCAGTGACTGCCTCATGCTCTCAGCAGTACTTCCATTTTTGCCTTCTTTAAATGGAAGGTTCATGGAAAAAGACAGCATATATGGATGATTTATTATGTCCTGGAAAAGGTCACATTGGGAATAAATTACTAATTTTTTTTTATTCCTGAACATACACCATTTAAGCAGTTTCTACTATTGTTCAGATAACCATTTAAGAATCTGATTTTGGAAGCCTTTTAAAGAGTACTTATTTCAAAGAGAACATGGTTTCATTTCTGCTTATTTGCATACAAACTTTTGATATCCGTGAATTCTGAGTTTGTTTCTAGTTTTGAATTCTGTTTTCTTTCAATTTGCCAACACTTTTTTTTTCTAATTGGACTTGAACTTTTCACAGCAAGTTACATGCCTCTGCCAGCTCCTCTGGTTTTATTTTACCCCACCCCCACCCCACCCCATTTTGTTCTGCCAGAGACTTCCAGATCCAGTCATGGTCATTCATAGAATTTCCCTGCAAGGCAGGTTCCCATTATCCTTAAAGAGGAGATGTTAATTTGAATAAATGCTTTTGTTTATTGCTGCCCCCATTTGAGAGACTATCACTTAATGAATAACTTACAGAGAGGTACAGTTCCTTCTCAATTCACAGTTACCATTTCCACAGCTGGTGCAATTGTACTTTCTCCTTCAAGTTGACTTAAACAATTCCCTTTATTAACAATTCTTTACCTTCCTTTTGCAATGGTGTAATAACTATCACACAAATTAAATTTATCTCGAGACTCCTTGTTTTAAATATTATTTTGACTAAACATGCATCAGTATAAATTACACTAGGCACAAGCACAGAACTAGTAAGATAACAATTTTAAGGGAAAACATGAATAGTAGATAGTAATTCAATACTTCCTTTGCCTTTGTATTATAAAGGATCTATGTGTGTACTCAAAAATGTCAGAGAGTAGAATTTTATGATCTTGAAATAGCATTTTCCGAGCTGAGATTTTTTTTAAGGGGTTAAAAAAGTCACACATTCTAGACGTTAAAAGTACTTTTGAGCCCTGTACATTAGGTGGTTTTTCAAATGATTTGTCTTACTCCTCAGATCTAGACCTCAGAACCAGGGATAGTAGAGGTCAACTCTCACTCATATTAGACTCATCCAACTGTTACTTTTTTGATTTTTGATCACAAATCATCATTCTTGGTAGTGTCTATTCTGTGCTTGCATAAGTCTGACCTAATAAGAGAAAAGTTTTCCCACATCTCCCAGATAATATATCTTAAATTTGATTTCAGGTGACTGGAAAAACATTGAATACATTTCCCCCACATCTCAAATAACAATTTGTGGCTACAGTGTTCTAATGTGTTAGAGAAGAGAGCCCTTTATCCAGACCTAAACCACAGACAAGATGGTCTTGTGCCCCTGCAGTCAAGTAAGTGTCATCTCTGTCAACATGAATCAGACTCACTTCTCAGCAATACAGCAGCCTGTAGTCCTTGCTAACAGTTCCTTTGAAGCTGTGTGAGGGCACCCATACAGAAAAAAGAAACTCCCACCTTCAGCCAGGGAGCTTGTGAATGTAACACAGCCAATCTCTGTGCATTCATATGGATGAAATAAACCAGGAAACAGTGCTTGCTGTTGATGGTCATTCTCCTTTAGGGGCCTTGCTTTTACTGTGCTGATATTTTTTTGCAGAGCATGAATCCAGGCATCCTTTGGATGCAAATGATTTACGAAGGTTAATTCTTTGGAGGAGGGCTGATTCCACAGTGTGTTTTGTGCGAGGTTACCCACCATCCTTTGAATTCTCTGTGTGTGTTAATTTCAGCAATTTGAATTATTTTATTTAAATTGCCAATGAAATTGTAACAATTAGAACAGCATGAACTGTTTCTGTTGCTTTTTTTCTCTGCTGCATATGCCATTTTGGACTCTACCAGGTTAACTTCATTAAACCAGGTTAACTTCATTAGTGCTATGATTTACTCCTCAACTTTTATATCTGCAGGTTTTACACAGGATTGGTATCAGCAACACAAGACTGACTTTTTTTTTGCACATAACTTAGGTGATGCTACATAAAGCTGTGGCTCTCTTCAAATGGACAGATAGTTTTCTTTCAGTGATCATGTGTTAAAATTCCTATATTTTGTATTTTAAATGTTGAGACTTGAGACTTAAGTGGTAAATCTATAGATTCCAAGTCTGAGTCTTCATCATGGACGGCTTCCCTTGCCCTAAGTCCCATGCACAAAGATACTTAGGAAGGCTCTTTATGAGTTTTTCAGTCTTGATAGAAAAATATTACAGACAATTCTGATCATAGGCTTTTTCCTAATAGCACACATTTGCAAATAGAAGTTAATAAAACTACCACATCCTTCCCTCACCATTCCCACACACATTAAACCTCATTTCCTAACCATACGCTTGAGAGTAAACTCCCTGATACCATAGTTGTGTATATATGTTTGAGGAAAGACTACTTGAAGGACACATTTTTCCCCCTGCATGTAAAATTTCTCTTTCTGGTGTGATGAACAAAGTTGATGGATAAAAGAAGACCCAACATAAGAGTTCATCTCCAACATCTTGTTTGTCATGCCAGCTGAGTCAGATCTAAATATCCTTCTAAACTCTAATTTGAAAAGATACATGCACCCCAATGTTCATAGCACCACTATTTACAATAACCAAGATATGGAAGCAACTTAAATGTCCATCACAGATGAATGGATAAAGGAGATATGGTGTATTTGTGTGTGTGTGTGTGTGTGTATACACACACACACACACACACACAAACACATACCCCACAATGGAATATTACTCAGCCATAAAAAATAATGAAATAATGACATTTGCAGCAACATGGATGGACCTAGAGATTATCACACTAAGTGAAGTAAGTCAGACAAAGACAAATATCATATATCACTTATATGTAGAATCTAAAAAGATATAAATGAACTTATTTACAAAACAGAAACAGATTCACAAACATAGAAAACAAACTTATGGTTACAGGCGGGAAAGGGGGGGATAAATTAGGAGTTTGTGATTAGCAGATAATAATGTATAAAATAGATAAACAATAAGGTCCTACTGTATAGCACAGGGAACCATATTCAATATTTTTAATAAACTATAATGGAAAAGAAAAAATTAATATCCTTCTAATAAGTTATAGGAAGACTATGAATACACAGTCATAGACACAAACCATGAACATTTTTAAGAGTTGCAAAGGGATTTATAATGTCAATTGCCTTGGTTCGCTCATGTATATTTTATGACATTTTAAATAATTTTCCAAATTCTTTCTCACAATCTTTTTTTTTTTTTCTATAATACTTTTTGGTAAAGGATATCCTTAGAAAATATGTTTCATTTTTTAAAGTTAAGAACATTTTAAGAATATTCAGAGCATTTGGTATTTAAATCTAATAGGTCAAAAATGTTTTCTTAGATTGTGATTTTTCAAATACAACCCTAAACTGAAAATGTGATTAACCCACAAACATGCAAATATAACTCTCAAACCTGTTAGACAAAATTAGTCTCCCATGCCTCACAAACCATCTATTATAATCTTTTTAATTATATAGGTTGTTCAGAAGCATTCAGCTGTTCAAGATGTGAAATCTTGGTCAAATTTTGTTTCATAAGGAGATACATATGGAATTTTATGTCACTTTTCATAATGTCAAGATTATTATCACCAAGATCTCTACCAAACTTTCTATAGCAACAGGGTACAGCATAGTCCTGAGGACCCAATCTGTATAATGTGTCACTGTCACTAATCACAGTCTGACACTCTGAATATTAGTTTACTATGAAAATGAATCTCAGGAGACTAGACCAGACAGAGAATGATTCATGGTTGCAAAATGAAATGCCACATTGTTTCAGGGATTGTAATTAACTTTTTCATGGTGCCAACCAGCTACAACATTTAAGGTCACAGGGGAAGTGGTTATATCCTTGATCTAGTTGATTGTAGTTAGAGTAGCAGAATCACCACAGTTTCTCCTAGACCACACATGTGATTAGTCCAGGATAACTTCTTGTGAACACAAAATCTAGAATTCGTTTTCTGAAAGAATAGTTTTTCTGGATGCAAGGCTTTGGGTCATAGAAGTGATTACCTTTGTTGCTTATTAGTGACTTTTGTTTACAACTTTGCTCATTTGGAAATGAGCTAAGGAAAACCTGGCTGCACAGCCAATCAGGGAGTAGAAATAAAATGGACCCATGTGAAATAATATTGCTACTACAGATCTCCAAGTAATTAAGGAATGTAATTAAGTATGCTGTGGCCATTTATCATATGGCTCCTCTTGCTTGATCCAGTGTGAGCACAGGAGACCAGCAGAAACATTGCTTTTTTTTTTTTCCCCTTGATTCTAATAAAGGAAACTGATGGTCTCTGTACTTCAATTTATAACTTTCTACATATTTTAACTGAGTCATCCCAATGATGTTCTCTTCTTGTGAATTTTCTTCCTGATGAAAATTTTGCTTTCCTAAAAATGAGAAATTCTAATGCACCCTAAAAAAGAATAACTTTTAACAGTACATGCATTCACACAACCAAATCTAAGAGACACTCTGTTTCTTTACCTTTATAAATTTCATTCATTAATCTCTCCTCTAAATTCCTAAAGGTTTTATAATTCAAACCAGACACTCCACCACTTGATTATACACTGTATGTTGTAGTCATTCATGCGGTGATACTTAAAACAGGGACAGGCCCAGAGGATGATTTCCAATGACCCACAGCACCTGGACTTCTTCCTCAAGGGTACATTTGATGATTTACAACCCAAATTCTGTTCATTATTTTTGTAGTTGAGACATAAACCCAGAAAATAATAATGATACTTATTCTTTTAACTATACCTCTAAGTGTTTCTATAATAATAAAGATGCATAGACATTTTTATTTTCTATATGTATTTATAGAATAATACATATAAATATGTGATAACTTTATGTCAGTAGATAAATTACATGGCCATTAAAAGAGAAAGGGAAAGAATTATATCATTTTCATTTTGAAGAGGCTTCTGATAGCAGAGTCCTGGTTTCTGCCATGTAGAGGTACAGTTTTCACTTGAAAAATCAGTCAACCAAAGGCAAATCCTTAAGTAATAGGGCTTGAAGTTAGGCAGAACTGGGTTTAAGTCCCTATTCAGTTGCTTACAATCTTTGTGATCTTGTAAAAGCTGTTTGTTTATTCTTTGGGTGAGCCTCACTGTCTCTTCATCTAAAGAGAAGAGAACAGTCCTTCTTGGGATTGCTGAGCTGGTTCAGCACGTAGATATGTGAAAACATCTCACACGGTGCCTGGCGTCTGACAGGGTCTCAGATAGCTTCCTCACTTACTGGAGAAATCTCAGGGACACAGAGAAAGAGGATATTGTCTAATATAGGTCATCATTGTATATACTATGGGGAGATTTTCCAGTGCCGACATTGTCAAATTTTTACTTGCATTATGATGTTTTATTTCTTAATTTCCTCAAACCATATAAGCTGTAGAAAGATGAGACTAAGTATGAAATTTTGCATAAAAGAATTTCCAAGACAATTTTTAAGTAAACAGAAGATAGCAATTTTGAATAGTACCCTTTTAGAAAAAAATGAATAAGAGAGAAAGAAAAGTAACATGGATTACTCCCTTATGCCATATTTTAATTTTGGACTTACTCATATGAATTTAATTCATTAAAGCTTCAGTGTTTAATTATTTTAAGAATTATATAAATTACTGACATTTCAAAGAATAAATATTTTTAATGTTTAGTCACAAGAGTTTATACTCCACAAAAAATGGAATTTTAACTGTACTTTCTCATAAAATAGAAAATTATTTCCAATAAGAAGTTCCTTGACCATGCTCTTGTCTTAGTGCATATATTTGTTTCTTTCTCTACTGAAAGACAGTGAAGGGATGCCATAGCAGTGGCCATGGCCATATGTTTTGCAGGAAGATGTGGCAAACAAATGATTTAACAATAGTCATTTGCTCTTACTCCCTAGACTCAAAAAAAAAAAATGTAGAAAAGAACAATATGGTAGAGTTATAGTTTAGTTATATAGTTCGTTGCACTAAAAAAAGATCTTAAATAATACATTCCATTTCTTTGTTTTTCCCAGAAATTTTCAGTACTGTCATCTCTGAAATGATCTAGCCACATGACATACCCATGAGAACTACAAGAAAGTTGTAATTGATATAAAAAGGTAGCCGAGTTAAAATATAATTGCTATATGTTATAGGAAGATATAAACATAGATTTAAATAACTATTTTATTGCTTAATTTACTTGTACATCTTATCAATATATTTATAGTTGTTTTATTGAACTAGTGGTTGACATGTGCTAAAATTGAGATCGTTCTGATTTGTTTGCTAGTGGAAGAGGTTCTGAATGGCATGATAACCTATTCCTTCACTAAAATGTGTTTGGTTTTGAAGAGAAAATCAAACTTGCAAACAAATAGATGCTGGTAGTAAAATTTCAGCAAATGGAATTGAATAATTTGTTTCTTTACTTTTGAATTTTGTATATACTTTATTCTGCATGATTCATATTCTCTAAATGAATAGGTTAATAATTACCAAAAGTTTTAGTTAACTTGCACCTTTCCCCCATTAATTGAGTTAGCATTAAGTTTCCTATGTAAGAAATATAATAATAATTAAAACACTTTTGTATACTGTCTAATATCTCTACATAAATATATAAATGAATAAGTAATTAATGAATAAAGAGGAGAAGAAGAAAAGGAAAAGAGAAATATTGAAGACTTCATATTCCAGGAACCATTAATTGTTGTTTGTTGAATTCCATGAGAATATATTTACATCTCTGAAAATTTTCAATCTCAAATTTTGAAAATTCAACATAGTGCCAAATATATTATTGCAGCTACATGGGTCTGTAAACACACCAAGTTTCTGTGTATGTATCTACATATTTTTCCCTAGTCTTTCATTGAAGAACATTTATTGACTACTGGACTAGAGGTTGATATAGATGAATACATTTCTAACTAAATATAGAAAGCTCATTAAGACACAGTCTCTGACTTTTAAGTGTTTGCATCCAGAAGGAGAAACAGATATAGCAATAAAGACATTAAAGAGAAGTCTGATGTCAAGTGACCATAGCCCAAATAAATAGGCCTAATAATCAGAGGAACTGAGTTAGCTCAAATAACTGATAATCCAGGTCATTTTCAGGAAGGACAGATGTATCAATTATGTAGTCAGGAATCTATATTTCTCCAAATTTTGGTTTCAACATGTCTGATCTGTCTGACTTACCTGATTTAGGCAGATTCCAACTTTACAGAGGCAAGGTAAACACTAGAAGTGACAAACTCATCAGGAAAAAGAAACTTCCTCTTTCCAAGTAGCTCTAAGTAAGTACTATCCTAGAAAAAACTTCACTGTCCCAGAGTATGAGATGCTGTCAGTAGGAAGCCTTGGGCCACATTCTCAGGCCTAGAGCATGAGGGGTTATATCCCCCAAAACATATGAGGCAGAAGGGGATTCTTCAGAGGAAAATCAGGGCTCTGTTCCCACAGGAGAGGATCCTGAGTGCCAGGCAGGGCAGACAAAAATCATAGGTTCAAGTACTTAGAGTGACATGCCATCTACATTGTTGTTACTATCTTTGTACCTAGGGAAATGGTCCTAATTCTCAGTCAAAAAATATTGGTGTCGTGTCTTAGCTGCACGTACACAACATCAGCCATGTATTTTTTTATGCCATGCACTTGGCTCTAACACCCACTTACCAAGCAAACTGATGTTGCAGTTTCTAGCAGCCAAGCTCAGAGTTGTCTTGTTGTCTAAAGACCAGCCAGTCTCCTGCAGGCAATTCATAAAAGGATCACAACACATGTGTGAATAGATACCCAGGGATTATTAAGGGTCATAGTCATAACATTTCCCTTCCCATCAACCTGGCTAACTCATACTCATCTCTATAAACATGTCTCATACGGTCTCTGCGACAAGTTTCAGTTCCTGACCCTTCCTTATGCAGGAAGAATAGACTACTATTCTTTTCCTTGGGGGTTTGTGTGGGGAGAGAGATGAGAGGGAGACTGTGATCACTTGCTCTTTTGTTCTAGAGGAGCTGAAAAGGAATTATGAGGATGAAGGTACTAGATAGAGGTAGAGAGCACAGTGAACAGGGGAAGACATGAGCAAAATTATGGATGACGTTTTGAAACGTGCTATCATTTCATAACAACATTAATATTCTCTATATGCCATTTTAAATTTTATAATGTGTTGTCATAAGATAGACTTAATACATGTAAGAGAGTTGTTAGAAGTATATGTATAGGTAATATAAGATTATCTGATTGCTGACTATGGAACTACTGGAGATGGAATCTCTCTATAAACTGAATAAAATAAGCACTGACAGAAGCACCAAAGAAATGGTTATTAAGTTCAACTGAATAAATAAAAGTTTTTCTTTTCCTGATATTGGTAGTAGAATTGTTTTATTTTTAATCACTTTAAGCACCAAAAGGTTTATTTGGCATTTTTTTCTTAATGGAAACTTCCCTAAATCAGTTACTTGTTATAATACACTTATAATACTTTTTATATTCTTAAATAAATACACCAAACATTTATAAAACTTTTGTCTTTTCTCCAGGACCATCTACAATTTGCTGTGATTAAACAAAACCAATCAAAGTACATAAAGCTCATTTCTCAGCTCTCTGGACTTTCTGAATTCTTGTGACTGATGACTACGACTTGTTTCTTCCTTTTCTCTTAGGTTATCTATCAGCTGCCCCTTTGCTCTCATTGTCCCTGTGCTTATGTAAAATAATGTTGTATTCGAAGTTCATAATAGTGATTATGAATGTTATGGCAAATCAAGAAACTCTTCTTTTTTCCAATCTTCCACTTTTAAACTGCTAAAGACTTAAAAGTCAGAATAGCAAGTTTGTTATAATTGCTTGTAAATTAAAATTAAGTGTCTCTGTGTAAGACCCACAGAGTTCTGCATAAGGGATGCTCTCGGGTGTATGGTGCACAGATTTTTAAAATGGGTATGTTTGTGCTGTGTAACACTTTACCAAGGACTTCTGTGTATGTTATGTTATTTTAATACTCAAAATATCTGAATTAGCCAGGACATATATACTATCACTGCTTTACAGGAGGGAAAATTGAGGCTTAAATAAATTGACCGAAGTAAGTCAAATAGGTGGTCATTGGCCGAGCTGAAACTAAAACCTCTCTCTCATTCCACATCTGGTGTTACTTCCATTACTAGCAGCTCTGGTCAGTATTCTTGAGATCTGAAGTACAACACTGTGTGAATTCTAACTAGATCAACTGTCTTTTTATTCTAATATGGAAAGGCCAAATGGCAATCAGCCAGCCAATGTGGGACAAGTTTCACTTAACTTTTGTCTCTACTCCTATTCTGTTTCTTAATACATTTATGGAAACTCTGAGGACAAGAGTGTGTTTGCTTATTGACACCTTTTTATTTACATCTTTTTAGCCCACTCTTGAAAATTCAGTCAAAGGATAAAGTGAGGCAATAGTTTCCCAAAGGAAACTCTACTTATAACTGACAACAAGGCTTCAATCTTCCCTGAGCCTTGTGGAGTAATCTGAGCCCTATACCAACCCCTTTTCCTCTTTAGTCTGCATGTGTCTAGGACAAGACATGACTTAGCTTTAGAAAATAGGGAACTGACAGACTAGCTATAAGTTATGGCTGTCAGTCATTTTATTAAAATTATTATTCTCTTGATAAGTTTTAATGTTGTAGTCATTAAAAATTGGGATGGACCCTCCACCCAAAAGGGTTGGGATGGACCCTCCACACAAAATTTGGTTTGGGTGTTGAAAATTATGATGCCATACATTCAACAGTGTTTAAAAAGGTTTGGTATGGAAATAATGAGGCTTTCTGGGGAGAGCAGGAAAGGCTCCTAAGTAGGTCCAAAAATGACTTTGGAGAGCAGGAGTAACAAGTAGGTTGGAGTTTTATGGTGGATAGGGGGTGGACCTGGAATGAGGGTTTCCATATGTGGATTAGGGCTTGCATGGTTTCAAATTCCCACCAGTGTCAAAAGAAAAAGGGACACTTGGCTTCCTATTAGCTTGCCCAGATGTGGGGCAGAAGGGGAAGAGATTGGGGCTTGAAAGCTGTCAGTAATCAAATATTTAAAAAAATGAAGTCAGACTCCATTATACCTAATAAATATTTAAGCAGTTGATTTAAAGAAACACTTGCTGTAGTCATCAACCTTTGTCTGAAAATCCTGTCTTTACAGTAAGCCCACTCCTGTAAAGATGAGTGATTTAGGATTCTAGGATGATGGTGATTCTCAAATGGAGGAAATTGCTTTCCCTAACTTTCTTTATGAATAATATTAAGCTAACCAACACACAAAACAAATGGTTGAGCAGACACGAACCTATCTCCCAGGAAGGGTTCTCCATCACAGATCTCTCTTATGTATCGGCTCTTCACAAAGGCTTTGACTGCTCAGGGGTCTCTGTATACTACACTATGTGCTGTCAGTGCTCTATGAAAATTAGACAATGGTGATAAATTGGAGATCTATGGGGAAGCACACGGCAGAGCAATCTGGCTGCTTCTGAATGACCATCAACAGGATTTGCTTTCTTTTTTATCTCATTCAGCTGTGTAATAGACTGCTTGAAGTGACCCCAGGAAGTCTCTTTATCCTGGGCAGAAGGGGTTTGTGAGTCTTGATTTCAATGCCCTTTTATACTACTCACTGTCAAAGGGGACGCTGTGCAAAGAGTGAATCTGTAACAGAAATGGCTGCCATGACAGCCTTATAGAGCCAGCGTCAAAAACGTTAGTGAACAATTTAGTAGGCCATCAAGCACATGAATAGTCTGGGCCTTTTGACATATACCATCCATCTAGGTGGGAAAATACCACAGCAGGATCAGAGGACAGAAGTAGGGGAACAATGGCACATTCCCTGGTGTCAGAGTGACCTTTTTGTTTGCTTAAAAGGCTGATCATCACTACACCTGACACAAGGTCATTTTTCTCTGAGGACCTGTTAGGAGCTTCATAGGGAGTCCAGAGGGATTATTTTCCTGGGTCCTATTACAGCTTTCACCACAAGTTGTACCAAAGCCTCCTCAGTTAAATGTATCTTCTCATTTTAGATGTGTAATCTCAGCCCTTTTAAATTCTGAAAGTCCATTCTAATCTCCCTTTTTGATAGTAGGTTTGTCTATGTAGAATGATTCCTGATCACAATTTTTATTATTTTTCTAGTGAGGTAATGGTTATAAACTATTTTATACTATAAAATTTCAATGCTGTTTTCTAGCTTCTGCATCTCTTTCAAAGTTAGACTTTTTTTTTTTTTTTTTTTTGGACAGAAAGTACATTCTTGCTTTTGCTTTCCAGCTTAGGTCTTTGAAAGAGCATAAACTATATAGCATGTTAATATTACTGCTCTCTGCACATTTCCAGGTGTGTGTGTGTGTGTGTGTGTGTGTGTGTGTGTGTATATATATATTATTTTCCCTCATTCAACTATTGCTATTATCTAACTCTTGGATGATGAATGAATCAGATTGCTAGAAACATTACATCAAGTACATGGGTAGACTATAAGCTCCATGAGAGCAAGAGCTCATTCTGTTTTGCTCACCAGGCCTCAGTGCTTAGTGTACTACTCAGTTTAACATAGTGCTCAGTAAGTATTTGTTGAATGAATGAATAAACAAATGCTACAGAACTGCTTTTCCTTGCAAGGATTTCCCAGAATTGTCTGTGTTGGCTGTTATTCTTTTGCTTTTTAACTCTTTATTTTACCTCTACTTTTTGGTTTCATTTTTTGTACTTACAAGTAACAGGCAATGTTGATGTGTTTGAGGAAAATATGATATGCCCTTATACTTCTGCAGCTGCTAAACTTATCGCCATCCCTACTCTCTGTGTGCCATGCTTATGTCACAAATCATTGATCAATATTCACATCTGGTTTGGAAAGTCATTTAGCAATGTCAACTTAGTGTTCCTCTCTGTTTTTCCTAGGAATATCTATGCACCATCGTACTTTTTTCTCATCCATCTTAATATATTGGGTGGGCCAAAATGTTCGTTCGGTTTTTTTCCGTAAGATGGCTCTAGTAGCGCTTAGTTGTCTTTAACTTCATTTGAAACAATTTTGTTAGATTACACATGACAGCTGTCATATAAGCATGCATTTTAAAAAAGACATCAAAATTGGTGAATTTTTGTGTAGCCATTTTAATATTGAAGATGGAAGAAAAACAGCAACATTTTCGGCATATTATGCTTTATTATTTCAAGAAAGGTAAAAACGCAACTGAAATGCAAAAAAAGATTTGTGCAGTGTATGTAGAAGGTGCGGTGACTGATTGAACATGTCAAAAGTAGTTTGTGAAATTTCGTGCTGGAGATTTCTCACTGGACAATGCTCCACGGTCGGGTAGACCAGTTGAAGTTGATAGCGATCAAATCGAGACATTAATTGAGAACAATCAATGTTATACCACGTGGGAGGTAGCCGACATACTCAAAATATCCAAATCAAGCATTGAAAATAATTTGCTCCAGCTTGGTTATGTTAATTCTTTATGTTTGGGTTCCACATAAGTTACTCGAAAAAACATTCTGGACCATATTTCCGCATGTGATTCTCTACTTAAACGTAAGGAAAACATTCTGTTTTTAAAACAAATTATGACGGGCGATAAAAAGAGGATAATGTACAATAATGTGGAATGGAAGAGACCGTGGGGTAAGCAAAACGAACCACCACCGACCACACCGAAGCCCGGCCTGCATCCAAAGAAGGTGATGTTGTGTATATGGTGGGGTTGGAAGGGAGTCCTATATTATGAGCTCCTTCTGGAAAACCAAACGATTAATTCCAACAATACTGCTCCCAATTAGACCAACTGAAAGCAGCACTAGATGAAAAGCGTCCGGAATTAGTCAAAAGAAAATGCATAGTCTTCCATCAGGATAATGCAAGACTGTATTATCCTGTTTGTTTGATCACCAGGCAAAAACTGCCACAGCTTGACTGGGAAGTTTTGGTTCATCCGTTGTATTCACCAGACATTACACCTTCAGCTTTCTATTTATTTCAGTCTTTACAAAATTCTCTTAATGGAAAAAAATTCAATTCCCTGGAAGACTGTAAAAGGCACCTGGAACAGTTCTTTGCTCAAAAAGATAAAAAGTTTTGGGAAGATGGAATTATGAAGTTGCCTGAAAAATGGAAGAAGATAGTGGAACAAAAGGGTGAATACGTTGTTCAATAAAGTTCTTGGTGAGAATGAACAATGTGTCTTTTATTTTTACTTTGAAGGTACTTTGAAAACTGAAGGCACTTTTTGGCCAACCCAATATAATGTGCCCTGAGACTAATGGTTGCAAGTTATTTTACACAGGATAGCCTTACTTCTGCCTTTTTAAGCTAGAAGTCCTATGTTTAACTACACAATGATTAAGCCTATTGCTTAGTTTCTGTCTGACTCCCAGCTTAGAGATTTCATATCAATTGATGTCTAATTTGCCATCAACTCAGAGTATTTTTTACCTCAGTTTCCTTTCTCACTAACACAGATAACCTGCTCATCCTATCACTACGCACAAGCTTTGTGGGCCACCCAAAATCATTTTTGGATTTTCCTGGAACACTAAGAATGAATGCAAACAGAAAAATTTCCCCTTTTTTTTCCTGGAAAAAAAAACCTGGAGCAGATGTTGAATACTCAGTGCCAATGCTGGGAAGTATGTAGTGTGCATATGGGAATTATTATGTCAGCTGTAAGAAAATAGGGAGTGGTCGGTGCTATGGTAAAGCAAAAACTATATGCTCTGACTAAAGATTATCAAATTCTATTTTTGTAAGAACTGTACAAACCAAAATGCATTTTTGAGCCATGTTTGGACTACAGGCTACCTTTTCATTCACTGATCCCAAGACTCCTTTGTGACTTCCTTAGCCCTTTCATAGGTTCAGTAAATTGTGTTTGACTTTGGCATAGAGAAAGATGCATGAATGGACACTCTAGCTTCTTAGTCATTTTCCTTCAGGGTTAGAGATTCAGTTGTGTGTCTTTTCTTTTGTTAACGGTAAATTTAAGACTACTGCTTCCACATATCCTTGAAACCATGGCATTTGGCTCTTCTACAGTCTACTTACTGCTTCACTGTCATATACTGACTGACAGATTATTCCTCTTTACTCATGGAAGACATTGACACACAATTCATATGTTTACTCCCTGCCCCAGAGACCTGTGGACTTTGTGTGACATTGGCAAATGTGTTGGGAAGCTAGCTTTTGAATATTCTGGTCTCTTAGGCCCCTGACTTCTTCATCTTTAGGTATCATTACTTCCATGCATTTTATCCACTTATCCCCATGGTAATACTCTGAGCCTTCTCATCATCTGGAAACATTACCCTTTTAAAATCCTAAATTCAAACATTCCATTGTCTGACATAATTTCCTAACCTTCAAACAGTCTAAGTAAGCTACTGCTGATCATCCTCATTTAGTTATCCAATCCTTTGGCCCATCTACTTTTTCCCTATTGGGTTCCTCTCCTCACCCTTACTTTATTTCGTTTCTTCTTAATATTGGACTTAAGTTACCATCACTTTTCATGACTCTTTTAGCACTATTTTCAACTCTATTACCTGTTCTGCTGATAGACTTGCACAGGAAAGACATCTTGATTAATCTAATAATCTTGTCTTTACATTTGAGGTGCTAACACAGCAGAAGAATTTACAGAATGGTACAGTTTTGTTCAACATAAATTTATGTCTTCAGCTTCCACTGTGCATTTAAAACTGCTTCTCAGTCTTTCCATGTTTTTTTTTAACCGTCTCTCTCTTATTTTTAAATATCTCTCAGAAGACCCAATTTACTAATTTTTCTCTCCCACATAGCCTCACCTCTCCTTCCTGCTTGTTCCCTTCTGTAAGTAATTGAACATTTTGTCACTATGCAAATAAATAAAACACAGAGAGGAAAAAACTAACACAAAAACAAAACAAAATGTCTCCTTATAAAAGCCTCTTTAGATACTATGGTTCCTACTTTCATTCACAAAAATTTTTATACAGATTACTTTTTCTACTTCCTTATCATTCATTCTTTCCCCAGCACTTCATTCTTACTGATGTTGCCAAGGTTATCATTGTTAATAAATATCAAACACTGTCAGTGCGTATCTTCCTGAAACTTTTAGTCATGTTTGACACTGTTGACCTCACTGTTCTTGAAGAACATTACTTTTGCTTTGTTGACACCAACTCTCTTGGGTTTTCTCTTACTATCCTGGATGCTGCTTCTCAGTTTAATTTCATTTTCTATACCTAGCCCTTATACCAGCTTTAGTGTTATAATCTACACTGTCTTATTTCTCTACAACTGTATTGAATCTATATTTTACACATTTGCTCTATACTTTCCATGTCATTGTAAGCTAGACATCTCCATTTGGAGGTCTTTGAGGCACTTAAATCTGAATATGCCTCAAATTGAACTCATTACCTCCCTTCTCCTTAATTCTGTTCTTGTCCTTCTCTTCCCTTTCCCTGTGAATAGCACCATATTTCATCCAGTTTCACAATCTATAAACTTAGACTTCATGTTTTCCCTCCATCATTATTCACACAGAGTTAACTATTAATCCTACCAATTTTACTACTAAACATTCATTGATTAAACTCATCCACAGCTTTGTTAAAAAGTTTACCAAAGAGACAGTGTGCAATAAAAGTGTATTATGGGAAGATCTAATTTATATTCTACAGTTCAAAGAGAACTTATATTAAGTTGATAACTAAAGAGTGACTGAAAGTTATCCAGGTGTAGAGAGTGAGAATGGCCATGGGATGGAAGGCCCCCTAGGAGGAAGGAACAGCGAATAAAAAGAACTTGGAGTCTAGTGGGATCAAGGCACAATTAAAAAAACAAAACAAAACAAAACAGAAAAACAAGTAAGTATCAGGGTAAAGGAGAGAATGGAAGGAGGTGAAGACAATATGGAAAGTCAAGGCTAATTTATAGGAAACTTTGTATCTTCTATCAAGAATTTGAACTTTAAGAACAAAGGAAAGTTGAGTTCTAAGCAGGAGGGTAAGGTGACCTGGTAATATTTAATTTGGTAACAATAGGGAGTGGCTGATTTCATAGTATGATTTTCATGCACACACACATACATGTATATATACATATATGTATGTATTATATATACGGTCTTCCTATATGTTCCATTAGGTTGTCTTAAATAAGTTGCCTGCCTCACCAAAGAGAAGACCCTTGATTAAAGGAATGTTCCATATAACCCAGGCAGTTCTTTCTGGAAAAGATAATTTTGATTTCTGCTATAAGACACACTCTGAAAGTTATTATCTACCTCTATATTTTTCACATAGATTTGGTAGGTTTCTTTCCAAAGGATCATATTTTTTTCCCCCAACCCACATGATATGGTGCAAATAGGTGGCTAATTTAAGACCTGTTCACCTCTAATTGAGAGGTTATACTGTTAGTGGTTAGAAGATTTTATTCTGATTTGATAACTAATGAATAATTTTCTTTGATAGCACTTTTTAGATGCAGCTGGATGAATAATCAACCACAAAGGGAGTTCAATTTTATTTATCATTAATTTTGACATGTTTCCACAGATGTTTTCTGGGAATCACTGTAACCTGTTTGATTTGTCTCTGTATAATAGGAAGCAGATAGCCTCAATTAGTATACTGATTAGTAAGTTCTTTAATGAGTTTCAGTAGTTTTACTCATTATTGCTGATATAGTACACTGAGTCCTGGAAGCTGGATTTGAGCATTATTAGAACATAAAACATGAACCATTGCAGAATTGCTTTTCTATGGCATATTTGTTGTTTACTGGTTACTTCTCTCTTGTGTGTATGTGTAAACAGGGAAGACATTGAAACCACATGGAAATGAGTCCATAGACTTGTGAAGTTTGCAGATTTGTTGATGAGTCCATGCAAGCCACAGATAAATGGGGAACAGGCTGTCAATTACAGAATTGTAATTCATTCTAAAGACATGGCTGGTACCAAGAACCAAAGCAGACCACAGCCTCACTTCTTGATTTTAATGAATATGTGGTATTTTGTACAGAGAGTTTATCTGGGTACCTCTTTATATAAGGAAGAAATAAAATACCTCATCCTCAAGGACTGGATTACCTCTTTCAGGAGGCAGTTTAAGCATAGCAGCAGGATTCATGGAAAGATATCAGAAAGTTACTTTTTCCCTGAACAGGGAACAGTAAACATCCACTGTTTATACATTACTAAGAAAATAGATGAACCCTCTTCTCTGTCTTAGTATCTGAGTCTTCCAAACAAGAGGATTTAAGACCTGTGGGATCTTCTAAATTGCGTGGGTACTTGGATAGTAATGGCCTCTTTTGTTGGAACAAGAATATAGAAACCATGGTCAAAGCATCAGGCTTTCTCCTATGAAAGTTTACAGCCAATTTTCCTTCTATTTCTATTAGGGGCATTTATTGTTATAGCTGTGATGTGCCAGATCAAGCAGACAAGAGTATCCTGAAAATGCCTATTAGAGAACTTCTCTTCCACAGAAAGTTGCTTCCTTGTTGCCACATTTTGTGGTAACATAAAGTTTTATGACATTTATGGAAGTGTGTGTCATGAAGCAGATGGCTTGTTAGCCCGTTTTAGTAATCTCATTCATATCCATACAATATTAAAACTTTTCCAAGTTCATGAATTATAAAAGAACGCTAGATGCTGTGTAGTCCAAAGAATCCTTTAATTATTAAAATTAGATATGCCAAAGGATTCAAACCTGAGTGGAAATGAAAGAAAAGCTTTGAATCGAGATAAGGATGCTGAATTTGATTCGTGCTAAATTACTTCTCTTCAGGAGGTACTGAATTTCTATTAGTATTACAACTACTAATTCAACTTTATCTCTTATTACTTCCTGACATAAAGCCTTTGTGAGAGCTAAACTTATAAGGATTGTTCACTTCCCTAGGAGCATGAAACATACTCTCTTAATTCAGTGCTTTTGCACATGCTACCTTTATGTCTGAAAAACTTTTCCTTAGCTTTCTCACATCCTACTTTGAAAAACCTACTTAGATGTCAAGGCCCATTTTAAACAAAACTTCCTTTAAGAATGTTTCCATGATCCCTGCAGTCATGTGTGATTCCTCCTTCCTCTGAATCACGTCATATTCCTCTATGATGTATTACATCTTGTCTAATATTATGCTCATGTATGTGTTTGTTCTCTGTCATCCATTACATAACCCTTTTATGACTGATGACCCTTTTTACTTTGTGTATGGGCCCAGATTGCCAAATGGAACGTCTTAAAAGTAGTAGGTGATTAATGGATATTTATTGAATTTTATTTTTTAAATATTCTTATAAAATATTATAAAATATTCTTTTAGTAGATGTTATTTTTTTGCTCTTTAAGTGTGAAGATCATATGATCTTTTTACTTTGACTCTCAGGCAGATCTGAAATGAATTCTCTTCATTTACAGCGCCTTCTTTTAACCTTTGCTGATATAATTTTTCTCTTCTTTGTCCTTTAGCACCTAGCCCTATCTCTTTACTCTTATTTCTCTGGTTATGAATTTTATTACAGCTGCTAGCTACACCAGATTCTCACTCATTCACTTATGAGACATTTATTGTCTTTTACATAGTAAACATTAGGCTAGACATTAAAGATATGAAGATAAATAAGACATAGCCGACACTCTCCCGAAGCTCACAGCCTAATAAAAATGTAGTTGAAGTACTGAAACAATTACAACAAAGTAAATAAAAACAAAAGCATAGCTTTCAGTTCATTACTTTTTCCCAAAGGTGGTAGGAGGACATCATTTTTGCCTCAGGAAAAACTTGGGCTTTTTCTTGCTTGTTCTTAAGAGCTCTGTGTGATACTAGAAAGCTCCTTTGCCCCCTTCCTCAATCATCTCTTTTTGAAGCAAATATTAGTAGTTATAGGCCTCTCTTCATTCAGAGAGGATGCCAAAGGAAAAATCCCAGATCAGTGAAAACATGTTATCCTCTTTGGTATTGCAAACATTTTACTTCCTTTGGTAGAAATGAATAAATTATTTAAATCTATTCCCAGGGTAATCTTGAATCAAATTGCCAGAAAATATTGCTTTAGTGTCAACCTCAAAAGACAGCCATTAGGTTTAACAATGAGAATCCCGATGTTGACTTTTTCTTCCTTGAAGCTTATCTACAGTAGATTCACTAGGTGATGTTTACAGGTACATAATAGGAAGATGGCATTTTTCACAATCTCTTACTACAAGACCTTGCTTTTCAAATTTAGATAGGTTTAAGAAGTGTTTCTGAAATAGATTAACAAGTAGTTTTGTATCCCTGATTCGTGTTGTGGAAAGAACATTAACTTAACAGGTGGGACACTTGAGTTCACATTCTAATTCAGGGTACTTAGCGCCACCAAATTGTTGATGGCGTGGAACCTCTCTCAACCCCATTGTCTTACCTACAAAATGAAAAGATTGGACTAGTATAGTCACTAAGATCTTTTTCAGCTCCAAAATTTTATATTGTTGCAGGTTTAAGAGGTCCTGTGAACAAAATTAATTAAAATAAAGATTATTTTATTTAATTTATTTTATGTTCTTTCCCTCATCCCAGTTAAAATGAGATCATCATTAAGTTTGCTACATTAAAAAAAATAGTATTCTGAGTATAAATTTATAAATGTTCTGTTTTTACAAACATTAGGACTCTAAAAAAGAGAAAAACTATGTTTGATCTCTGCAACTTGGCAGATAGTAACTGGACTGATCACTTTGAAAATTCATTGTTGACCAATTAACGATAGCCAGTGCATTTAAAATATGCATTCTGGATGACTAATCTTACGTAAAATTATGTACAAAAAGTCACATAATTATAATCAGATCTCCATTTGTTTGTAAAAAAAAATGATTTTTTTCCAATTAAAAAGTAAGCAAAGTGAAGCATAAGTTTTTTTCTTTGTAAGCCTTTACTAAAACCAGTATCTAATGATATATCAGCAATGTAGGTAGTTTAAAAGCAAACAGACAAAAAAGCAGTGCTGTACATGCCTGTATAGTATTTAGGGTTCATCATGAGTCCTTCTCATTTCCATCACGACCAAACCTCCCTCTCTACCTGTCAAAATTGTAGCCAACTCCTAGATAGTCTTTCTTAATTAGAAGTCTTGAATATTAGCATGACATATTTATAAAATTTTTTAAAAATGTTCTCCCTTAAATGTGGCTGGGATAAACACATCGTTCTTTACTGTGAAATCCAAAGGTTGTGCAGTCCCCTTCACATCCTGACCTCTCTGTGTCAAACCAATTACCAGCCAATTTTCAATAATGAGCAATCATATAATCATAAGATTGGAAGAGACCTTGAGAGGGCATATGGTTCACCCTCCTATCCCAGTCTGGGCTGCACTGAAATTATCTTGGAAAGTAATTCTCTACCCTTTTCTTTCACATTTAAAAACGCAGGATCCACAGTCTCTGAGCTCCAGTTAACCACTGTAGTAACTTGCTTGATTGTGCACTTTTTATTGGCTTTCTTTTCTTCACTGTCTCATTCCCCATTCCCCTGCTGATGTTTCCTGGGATCGACTCCCAAATGAACTACGTGCACTCAAATCCTCATCTCAGAATCCATTTTAGGGGAACTCAATTAAGACACTCTGATTATAGCCCTTAATAAAGAAGTCATCAATTAAATAAAGAAAGCATTAGATTGATTACATAAATGTTAACCTAAACAGGATCTCCTGATGTGTATACTAAATACCAGGTCACAAAACATCCTTCGCATAAAATAGCTTTTTTAAAATTAGTCATTATACTGTTTCTAAATCATAATCTGCTTAGTTTTAACTTTCGTAATGATCATAGAGGTATCCAAATCAATAATTATGTATTTTAATCCACAATGCAGCCATTTCATCCAGGAATAGCTAGAACCAAATCCTTGTAATATTTGGGGGATGTCAAAAAGCTTTTAAGGGAATATTTCAGTATATCTGTCAAAAAAGAGTTGGGAGTCTCATCCTACTCTTATATTTCACATATGTAGATAAATATTGGTTGGAAATAATCATCTCAGCTATATCTGTTAGAGCTATATTTTAAGTAATGTGTATAGATGTCTAAAAAGTCAGGTTTTAGCTTAGTTGATTAGAATTAATATAGATCAACTGCTGTTGATAGCTCAAAACTTCACATAGAAATAGAACAGATTGAATACATAACGTAGCTGGGGGTCACACGTAATCGGCTTCTACCCTCTCTTCACCCTGTACTCTAAGGGTTATAGAGAAAATGTTGAAGGCTAAATGGAGGCCATCCAGTGTGTGAACATAAATAATATTCTGTCACTAACTTCCTGCGAATAAGAGGGTGAAACTTTGGGGCATGCATATAAAAACAATGAATCTCTAAATTTTCCCCTTCAAACTCTTTTGCCTTTTCATCATTTTATGGAAATAGTAAATGGGTAATAAAATTGAATTTTCCTCATTTTTTTTTCTTCTTTTTGAGTGATATGATGTACCTAGCTATATCACTAGCTTGAGAGGTAGCCCCTAACTCTGACAGTCCAATTTTCACTGGGGTAAAGACAAGACAAGCCATTGAAGGCTACTCTCCCTCATCTATTTCTATGTAAGACATCAGGAGGCTTATTATATCCAGAGGCTTATGATATTCTGTATCTGCCATTCCCCTTCTTGACCTTGTTATCTTAAACTTCTGTATAATACAGGCTTCCTTTCAAACCCTCAATACCAGTCAGTTGGGCTTAGTTTTCTGATTATGTTCTCCAGGAAAAGACACCCGTTCTTTATTCAATCCATCTGATTTTAATAGTCTGATTATAATAGGTATTTTATCCACCTCTTCTCCACCCCACTGGCAAAGGGGAATTCTCATTTTGAGATTATGGAGATGACCAAATACACAGTATCTAATCCTGGAAATGAGACTAACAGAAGTTCATTGGTTACACATACTTACAGCCTGGGGGAGGAATATGCTGAATGCAATGCAGGGTCCACATAGGGGTTGCACTTGGGAGTAGGGCAAACAATCAGGGGCTGTGGGAGACAGGCTTTGTAGTAACAAAAGGGTGTGGTAGACCCTGGTTCCTGTGGGAGGATAATATTGGTTTGTTTGAATCATTTCATGGGCTGCCCATTAGCCTGAGGACCAGGAGGAGTATAGCTGTTCCAGCTGAGAGGGGAAGTAACCTGGTGGGAGCCCTTCTTTCCCCCTCTGTGGGGGCATATCTGGTGAAAGCAGGGGACCTAACCTCATAGTTAGGTCTTCAGGGCCCTGTGAGGTTCAAAGATGTCAAGGCAGCACGTGACATTTTTGGCCTTACAATCCATTAAGTTAACTTTTTATTTTGGGTTTGGGAACCAGTTAGGTGTTGTCCCTATTATTCTGGTCCCTGTCTAGGGTTCTGAAGAGGATTATCCTTGTTACCTGGAAGAGCTGTCTATGTCAAGTCCACCTAGTTTGTACTAAACTTGGAATATTAGTTTATTCTAGTTGATGATGGTGATTATTATTATTATTATTACTTTTATAACCAGTTTGGACTAAACTTGGATTTACCATATAACATCGTGGATTTGATAATTCCTTTCCAGGCAGCTTGAGCCTCCAAATCTAATTTTCTCCAACCTCAACCCTGCACTTTCCTGTCCTCCTCATCACACATTATGACTGTTTTGAAATCTCCTGTGCCAGGTATATCAATGATCCCTAAGAATTTTCAAATCATGTTCTTTACACCAACCCTATTTAATTTCTAATAAAAATGAAAATGATGATAAAAACACTATTATTGATTCATTATTATGTGCCAGTTGCTTTGCTGAGTTCTTTGCACACATGATCTCAATTAATTCTCACAATCCTGATTTCAAAAGTGAGGAAAGTTAGGCTTAGTGATCTTAGGCAACTGTTCCATCATCAGGCAGCTAGTTAATGGCAAAGTCAGAATATAAGTATGAACCTATATTGAACTCCAAGGATTTGCTACACCCCTTACAAAACTCATAAAAAATTAAGCAATGTAATTAAGAATTTCCAAATGAAGACTATGAGTTCCTGGAGATTTGGGAAACCTTGACACTATATAGAAACCCCTGGGCCTGACCAGGACAAGTGCCCAGCACACTGGTCCTGGATGTCCTGCCAGCATTAGGCCCATGGTTTTTTTTTGTTGTTGTTTGTTTATTTTTTGGCGGTACACGGGCCTCTCACTGTTGTGGCCTCTCCCGTTGCACACAGGCTCCAGATGCGCAGGCTCAGCAGCCATGGCTCACGGGCCCAGCCGCTCCACGGCATGTGGGATCTTCCCGGGCTGGGGCACGAACCCGTGTCCCCTGCATCGGCAGGCGGACTCTCAACCACTGCGCCACCAGGGAAGCCCTAGGCCCATGTTGCCAACAATTATCTCATCGGATAACACCTATGGTGCCAGGCAAAGGGCAGAGATCCTTGGGGAGACAGGTTTTAGTGTGGGAAGGAGGCTTTTAATGCAAGAGTCACATCTTTGTGTGAGCAGGGCAGCAGACCTTAAAATGAAGCTATTACAGTTGCACATTATGGGAAACAATGCCATGGATTGGAGAGTAGAATGGGATGTGCTTATAGGGGCAATGAAATCTTTCAAGTCCTTTGGGAGACTATACCAATGTTTTATAGGGTACAATGATCGTATCTCTCTCCCTCCCTGCTTACTTTTGTGTCTAGTGTAGTTAAATAAAGAACAGTTTAATGCTCCTGATAATTATAATTTGTATCTCACCTTACTGCTGCATGACAACTTCAAGGGAAGAAAGAGAAGACAGACTGACACACTGAAGGATTTATAACTTTGACGTCACCATCTGGGAGAGACCCTGCTACCCCATAGGAACAGAGTAATGGAAATTTTCCATGCTCAGGGTTGATTTGAGTTTCCCTATCTGGTCAGTGCCAACTTATTCTGTGGGCAGCATGTGTGAATCCCAAGATATTTTAGTTTTGTTAATTTCATCAGTGCCAGTCCATTTCTGGCTTTCTTCTACACCTGCTGACTCCCTGGTGTTGGCTTCCTGCTGCTCTGTCCATCTGTTAAGAATTTATTTACAAAATACACTAAAATGCAAACTGCACCAGAGTGGGACTTAGCATCCCCCTGCTCAGGAAATGGCATCATGCCAGAGCACACTTTCCAGTTGTTACTAAGCTTGAGTACAAGAAATTGGAAGATTAAAGGGACTCTTACTTCCACTTGAAATCCCTCAGGCAAAATGGCAACAAAAATAATCTTTATTTCCATTCTTATACTGCATAGAGAAGTGGAATCTAATTTCAGAGTGGTTTGTAGAAATAGCATAGGATTGGTAAACAGAAATCCATGATTATAATCCTGGATCTCTCATTACCTTTTCATATGAGTTTAGTCAGAGCTTTACTTTCAGAAAAAATTGCATGTTAATGTCTGAAGTTCATTCCAGTACAAAGTCAGGATTTTTCTCATTTTCAAGTAGATACACAAGTGCATGCACATGAAACACATAGATGTAACTTATATGGAAGCAAATTAAAACAACTGGAGGTTATTTTGGCTTGACCAATGTCACACACATTGAGGATAGGATGTTTTTATGAGATACAGGTTGCCTTGGAGGCGGGGGAGAGACAAGCTCTTGATTGATGAGACAGAAATTCCTCCAAAGGGACAGAAACAGAAGTAAAACAAATCCAAATAGTTCAAAAACCATTAAGAGAAAGATAAAGATATCATGGGAGGTGAAATGAAAGTAACAGAGAAAAAGAATCTGCAGTTTTTCAATATTTCTTTGTTTAAAGCTATGTGTTTGTGAATGCAAGAGTTGGGATATTATTCATAGCTGAGCACAGAACAGGTGATTGGATCAACACCTCAACATAAAAATCTTTGTATGAAACAAAGATTTAGAGGAAATGTTTATGTTATAGTTCTGGTCAGTGAGAGAACCGTGTTAGATAGTTCTTAGTAGAGCCCATCAGGGAAGCTGTGTTAAAAAGGCTCCCCACCATTTTAGCTATCACAAATAAGATGAACAAAACTGGGGCTCAGTAATTCATAAAATTTTCACCTTCCATGTGCCATACACTGACTTAATGATCAACACATATAATTTTCTGTTAAATGTCTTTACTGATTACCTTGATGTAAAATTTAACAAGTAGTTTGGCAAAATTATACCTGTATGTCACATATTTCCAAGAGGACTCGAAAATGGTAAGTGTGTGCATCCCAGTGAAGGTAATATTTTGCAGACTCTTACTTGGTATTTCCTAGATGGGATAAATGACATTAACATTACATTTGGATTTTTATTAATTTATTCATTAGATATTGATTCAACAACTATTATGCTATGATCCTTATGGAGCTTATAGTCTAAAGGTGGAGGGAGACATTAAAGTATATATTTTTTCAATAGCTTTTATATTTACAATTATTTTTCAATAGCTTTTAACTTTTAGAGTAGTTTTAGGCTTACAGAAAAATTGTGCATAAAGTACAGAGTTTTTATATACCCTCTTCCTCCTTACCAGTTTTCCCTATTATTAACATCTTGTATTAGTATAGTACATTTGTTACAATAATGCAGCAATACTGATATATTATTATTAACAAAAGTCATAGTTTAATGTTCACTCTTTGTACAGTTCCATGGTTTTTTTAACAAATGTATGTCATGTTTCCAACATTATAGTATCATATAGAATAATTTCACTGCCCTAAAATTACCTTGTGCTTCACCTATTTACTGCTTCCTCCCCATCCCCAAACCCCTGACAACCACTAATTTTATTTTCTCAGTAATTTTTCCTTTTCCAGAATGTCTTATAGTTGGAATTATACAGTATGTAGCTTGTTCAAACTGGCTTCTTTCACTTAGCGATATGTATTTAAGTTCCCTCCATGTCATTTTGTGACTTGATAGCTCATTTTTTTACCACTTAATATTCCATTGTATTAATATTTATCCATTCATCTATTGAAGGACATCTTGGCTGCTTCCAATATTTGGAAATTAGACTAAAGCCAATATAAATATTCATGTGCAGATTTTTGTGTCATCATAAATTTTCAACTTATTTGGATATATACCTAGAAGCACTATTGTTAGATCATATACTAAGCATATGTTTAGCTTTGTAGGAAACTTACAAACTCTCTTCCAAAGAGGCTGTATTATTTTGCATTCTCACCAGCAATGAATTAGAATTCCTATTGTTCCACATTCTTGCCAACATTTGATGTTGTCAGTGTTCTGAATTTTGGCCAGTCTAATAGGTGTGTAGTACTAACTCATATCAATCTGCAATTCCTTAATGACATCTGAGGTTGAACCTCTTTTCATATCCTTATTTGTCATCTGTTATCTTCTTTGGTGAGATACCTGTTCATAACATTATTTATTGGATTATTTGTTTTCTCATTTTGAGTTTTAGGAATACTTTTTATAGTTTGGATGCAAGTCTTCTACCAGATATGTGTTTGCAAAGTCAGTTTCTTATAGACAACATATAGTTGAGTCATGCTTTTTTAATCTGCTTTGATAGTCTCTGCCTATAATTGGTATATTTCAACCATTCACATTTAAATGTATTATTGATATAGTTGATATAACAATTTTTAAAAATTTTTTGTAACAATTTTTTAATTTGTAGTCCTTTTTTTTTGTCTTTCATTCTTTTCTGCCTTCTCTAGTTTGAATGGAGCAGCATTTTATGATTCCCTTTTCTCTCCTCTCTTAATATATCTATTATACTTCTTTAAAAAGTATTTTTGTGTTTTCCTTAAAGTTTAGTATATACATTTACAATAATCTAAGTCAAATTTAAAATAACACTATACTGTTTCATGGGTAGTACAGGTATCTTATATTTCTTTAATTATGACTTTGATAAGTGGTACGTTAGAACACATTTTATACTTGGGCTGTAAATTAGCATGGCATAGAATCCCTTATATATTTTTATATTATGGCTTAATCATACTGATATAAAATAGAAATATTAGGCAGTGTGTAGAATATTGAATTATTTGTTCCTAGTTCTTTACTGTCCTGTAATGGTATTATTACACTGCAAGTCATTATGGTGAATGGTGTTGAGAGACAATTTTCCATGGATTGCTCATGTTTCTTCACAGCCTGGGCTTTCTGATCTGTTTGAATAGCAAGCAGCCCTGGAAACTAGAAATAGTATCTCCCTCTAGAGAGATTTAGAGACATATTTCCCCAAAGAGATCCCAGGGTAGTATAAATAAGGCCTGAATGCAGCAGGAATGAATGACTTAGAGTTAATCATTTTTAATACATATCCATTTTAAAGAATATATATTAAACCAAATGAATCTAGTTGGTGGAGTTTTAGGCTGTATGGAAATGAAAAACATTCGGGCAACTCAGCGTTCGATGCCTCTGCTAGCACAGGAAGCACCTCTGGACATTAAAAATAAACATTTTTCGAGATACTTTACTTCGATCTGTCAGAAAATTGTGATATACTGATTTTGCTGGAACAAAACACTGCCATCTGCCAGTAAATTGTTGTCATAAATAAACAAATGGATGAGGTCTGTCTTGTGAATGGGTCTGCAGGGCACAAACCGTACAACCATATGGGGCAGGCTTCAGGGGAAGAAAATTTTTCTCAGAAAATTCACCCTGTAGAAAGGGATCCTAACCTGGAAGTCTGCACCAAGCTTCTGATCTCTTAGAACTTTCCAGCTTTGTACAGACTGCTTAAACCTCAGGTGATTTTCATGAGAGGCAAATGAGGCAACGAAAAGGAGTTCACTTTTATTGAATACCTTCTTACTACCTACTAGAGATAGTGCTAGACAATTCATAATGCCTCATTTAATCCTCCCACTAACATTTTGAGTTAGACTAAATTGTATGTGCTACAAGATGAGAAAACTAAGCCTTGAGAGTACAAATTATATTCACAGCTAATAAGTAGTAGATCTAGGAGATATAAACACAAGGCTATCCATTCCAAAGCTAGAGACTTTCAGTGACAGAATTCTGCCACCACACTCAAATTCTTTTCATGGTATTTGTGCAGGAAGGCTGAGAGGGAATAGTCCTATACAAGTCTGAATCATATGCCCATGATCCACCGCCTAGAAAATAGTATAAATTATCACATTTTTAGAGTTGCCTAAATCTTTCATTGACTAATAGGCCAATATTTTCCTGCCTTTACTCGCCACCACTATCAGCCCTAGGGACGTCTTGGAAGAAAGTGTCCTTAGTGAGGACTCACAAAGTGGTGAGTTACATTCCATTTACTTAGGCCAGCAATTTGGAGGTTGTAGGAAACTTGTCTGGAATTGTGGTAGAAATCAAAACTGTAGTTTCTTTCACAGTGTTGGATGTGTGACCTTAACACTATGTTTTCTATTTTCTTGTTCATTGATTGTTTAAGAAGCAGAAGTCTGTAGCCTGCCTTCCAGAAATTAGGATACTTGATGTTAAATCATAGTTCTGTGGAATCTTCAGAAAGATGTTCTTGGATTTTCTCAAGTGAAAAATAAAGGTAATAAATATGGCATAAGTATAGGAAGATTAAATATATTTATCAGGGGATGTTAGGTTTCTCATCTTTGTTGTCCTAAAAGCAGTGGCAGCACAACCTGTATCTTAAAGATGTCTTTCTTAAGCTGAACTGATTTACTGGAATTTATTTCTGAACCTCATGATGATTTTACGTGGAGTAAGTCTCAGCCTTCTTCCAGTAATTTTCTGCTGGTGCTAATAAGTCTTTCTTCACTTAGTTTCATTGAGCTTCACTTAGTTTCTGACCAACATTGATCTTGGTAAGCTACCTACTGAGATCATTGATACCTCAATCTCTGGGGCATGAAACTAACTTTACTGCCTTTGATCCAATTTTATCCCAAGAACCTGTGGGCTCGGCAGGTTGCAGATTGCCCTTTTACTCTCTCTGTGCCTGGGAAAAGTCCATTTTGCCAAAGTCATTTAACCTCACACCTGTTTGCTTCCTGATCAATTTGCTTAATGAACACTTTATTTAAAATTTAACACACTTTACCAATTCTCTCTTGTCCTTTCCTGGCTTGCACCTCTTCTTTACTGAAGCATCATGATCAGGAACCTAACTTGGTTCTGGAATGTGGTACCTAAGTTTTCCACTGGTCCTGAAGCCCCATACTCACCCTCAGTCCACTTTCTGGGGTTAGACACCCTCCATAGCTTTTGCTAGCTGGATCCTATCCACTGTGATCCCTCCAACTCTTGGCTAGTGTTCTGCTCTTGAATGGACTGAGAACTTGAAATCTGGCCAGGGCTGCACATCTGTGTTAATATTACCCATTAATACTACCCACTACTTGGACTTTCCATGACCCAGCTCACCTACTGCAATGAATCTTCTGAATTAGACTTTTGCAAACTAAGACTGCATTCACAACCTATTTTATGACTGTACCCAATACCTTGGGCATCTAGTTACCCCCCAGATACAGGCTTATAGGCAGACCCCTTCTTGAGAATGTGCCCCTTTTTCATAAGATGCTAAAGTTTTCTTATAACTCTTGTTTGAATCCACATCCAGTGCTCATACTATGGGTTTATTCTCAGAAAACCCTGTTTTCCTATGTTTGCTCACACCTTGTATCCTGCTCATCACTATTTTTGGTCTCTCATAACAGAACGGGCTGAGTAGAGAGAGCCAAGAGCCTATGACTCCTAGAAGCCAGCTTTCCTCACCCAGCACAGATTGTTAAATAGTGCTGGGCAGCCTGCATTTCTGCCAGAGTTCAGCAAAACAATTTTTCAGAAATCCCTGTCAGTAAAGAAGTGAGCAAGCACACAAATAGAGATGGACTTAAGGCAAAGTGGTGCAGTTGTAAAGAGGAACGTGGTACATTTAACTAAGGGCCTTTTCCCTCCTCAATATATGCAGCTGTATCCACAAGCAAAAAAAAAGCATCATCTAAGCATGTTCCACTGAAGTATTATTAAACATTGTATTTGGAATTAGCTCTGACTGAATCACACTGTAAGGGTTTGTTCAATGTGATCTGTGGAGACACATTATTAAAGTGGCCTGTTGCAGAATAAAAAGTCAGATCCTCATTAGCTGGAACAAAGAATGTTAGCATCCAAGCTCAAGAACAGAAGGAAAATCCCTATCTCAGAGTGACAGATGTGGGTGTTATTAGCAATGTCGCATAACCCTGGGAATTCATTAAAAGTGTCAGGCTGTGTCACAGGGGCACTTTGCATTGACAGGCCCAGTGGACAAAAACTGTGATAATTGCTTTCATTCCTTGCTTATCTTTCACCTTAGCAAGATACACGATTGTAAATAAATAACCTGATGTTGACACATCACAAGCTTTGTGCAGAAAACTGTTCTGTGAAATGTACATCACAAGGACTGCAAGGCACTCTTCATAAGAGAACTAATAGAATTTATCCTGCTAGTTTTACTTATGTGATCGCTGAATTCCCTTATTCTTAACTAAATCCAGGTTATTTAGTAACTCTCGACTTCTTGAGACAAAAGACAAAGTAGTCAATGGTAAAAGAGAAAAAAAAATAGTAAAAATAGAAAAAAGAAAGAAGGGAAGAAAGAAAAAAGTTAGGAAAAAAGGAAGAAAGAGTAGGGGAGGAGAGAGAGAGAGAGAGGTTAAGAAAGAAAAGAAGGAAGAAAGAAAGAAAGAAAGAAAATTAATGAATGGATCATGTTTTAGAGTCAGGCATGCATGGACTGAAAATCTCCTATTAGTACACTTACTGGTGGAAGGGAGTAATTATACTATTTACTATTAAACACTCTTATTCTTAGCTGGCAATGCATACATAAGGAATTCAGAATAATGTACAGAATAGTCCTTTCTCTGGTTTGGGATGCATCTTTCTATTCATAAGGAGTCCTCAGGGAACTTCCTAAGTGACTTTTCTCTTCAATTTTTCATCTCAGTTCCTAATGAGTCCTTCAGTCCCCAAACTCAGCATAACCCCTGTTACCCCCACAGCAGCTCAATGCACCTGAACTCCTCTCATTCTTTCCTTTAATTCTTCTGCCTTGATACCATAGAGTATCTCTTGTATTTGCCTCAACCTCTAGCTCCAGTTCATTTCCAGCTACTTCCAGTCTATTTGGCCCCTAAATTGAGGACATAGGTGAGACTATTTGGAACACTTTTTTTTTTTTTTTTTTGGTTTAAGCTTTTGTGGATAGCTCATTTGCAGGATAATTTGACTTTTTTTTCCCCTTTTTTTTGCGGTATGCGGGCCTCTCACTGTTGTGGCCTCTCCTGTTGCAGAGCACAGGCTCCGGACGCTCAGGCTCAGCGGCCATGGCTCACAGGTCCAGCCGCTCCGCGGCATGTGGGATCTTCCCGGACCGGGGCACGAACCCGCGTCCCCTGCATCAGCAGGCAGACTCTCAACCACTGTGCCACCAGGGAAGCCCATAATTTGACTTTTAATCCTGCCAAGATGCATCCTGTTTTAGCCTGTTGTCTGTCCACTATTATGCTAAAAAGTCTTTGGTTATTACACAGAAAGTAACTTGGTCTCTTCTCCTACCTTGAATCTTAGTGCCTACTGCTTCCTTGTTAATCTTGGCTTTGTTATAAACAAAATCTTAGTAAGAGGGTTTTGAAAAGGGTGGGAACAGGAAGAAAATCCTTTACTCTTTCAATTTTATAAAAAATATATATTCATGCCTATTTTCAAAATGAAGATAAAGTAGAAAGTACTCTAAAATGTTTGGAATTTAGTGCACGTTTAATAAATGATGGCTACTAATATTAAGGACTAAACTGCTAAAGAGGATCTGATAATTAGTCTGGTACATTGGACAAATGGACACTCTTGTCATTATTATCAGATGTTATACTTGAAGAAGAAGACACATTCATGTAGGATTATATGGCAAATGAGTTTTAGAACAAAACAATGCATTTGATGTGACATTTTTACATCTGGTACCTGATGTAACCTCAGGATCATGTTAACAGCACACAGAACTGGATACTATATTGACTTTGGCCTTCTGACCAAGAATCATACACAATGAAAGGAACAATTAAGGAAATGGTTTTATTCAGGCTGCCTCAATAGGTACAGTGTTCATTAATGAAGAACATCTCAGAGAAAAAGATAGGGGACTGAGGTTTTATAGAGGCAAATAAAGGAATTCTGAAGAAAGGAGGAGACAGGTCTTATCTGAGTTATTGAGGAAGGATAGAGGTGGATCTTACCTGAAAATATTCCAGGGAGAGGTAATCCTTGAAGATTACTGGTTAACTGATAAGCCTATTAACATCTGGAACACAAAAATGTGTATGTGGGGGATGGTAGGAGAATTCTCAGCAGTCCTAGTTTCAGGGAATACTGAGTCCCCATAAAGTTCAAGTTGTCTATCTCCTCTTCTACTCAAGGCAAATATCATTTGTTACTGATCATTTTTGAGATGATTAGAAAACTCCTGAGTCGGTCAAAACAAGGTCTGAAAAATAGTGTCTGGAAGTCTCTTATTCTTGTACAACCAGATGAATCATTTCTTGAGAGGTGGTAGCAAAGATCAGCCACTCTAAGGAGTTCAGACATCTTAGTAAAGGGATGCCTAAAATGAAAAAGAGAATTATTAAAGATTACATTAAAGTGAAGAGCCAGGAATTGAATCATGTGGATAACTAGTCCAGTGAATTCCAGGATGGCGGTAGAGGGAAATCGTTTGGTTATGCAGCATGGGTTATTGAGTTTCTTCAAGCTCTCAAGCTAAGATGTCAATGCTTGTGTTAAACTTGTCCACAGCTTTGTTAATTCTTACTTAAGGACATCTGTGATCTGAGCATTTCAGCAAACTTTTTTTTTAATTGAAGTATAGTTAATTTATAATGTTGTGTTAGTTTCAAATGTACAACAAAGTGGTTCAGTTATACATACATATATATATATATATATATATATATATATATATATATATATATATATATATTCTTTTTCAGATTCTTTTACATTATAGGTTATTCCAAGATATTGAGTATAGTTCCCTGTGCTATACAGTAGGTCTTTCTTTCCCTATTTTATATACAGTAGTATGTAGATGTTAATCACAAACTCCAAATTTATCTCCATGTTCCCACACCACTATCCCCTTTGGTAACCATAAGTTTGTTTTCCACGTCTATGAGTCTATTTTTGTTTTGTAAATAAGTTCATTTGTATCATTTTTTTAGATTCCTCATGTAAGTGATATCATATATTTGTCTTTCTCTGTCTGACTTCACTTATTATGATAATCTCTAGGTCCATCCATGTTGTTGCAAATAGCATTATTTCATTATTTTTTATGGTTGAGTAATATGCCACTGTATGTATATATCACACCTTCTTTATCCATTCATCTGTCAGTGGATGTTTAGGTTGCTTCCAGGTCTTGGCTATTGTATATAGTGTTGCAGTGAATATTGGGGTGCATGTATAATTTTGAATTAGAATTTTCTCCAGATATATGACCAGGAGTGGGATTGCAGGGATCATATGATAACTCTGTTTAGTTTTTTAAGGGACCTCCATACTGTTCTCAATAGCAGCTGCACCAATTTACATTCTGATCAATACTGTAGTAGGTCAGTGTTGACCTAAACTTTTTCTCCACACCCTCTCCAGCATTTATTATCTGTAGACTTTTTGATGATGTCCATTCTGACTGGTGTGAGGTAATACCTCATGTAGTTTTGATTTGCATATTTCAAATAATTAGCTACACTGAACATCTTTTCATGTGCCTGTTGACCATCTATATGTCTTCTTTCGAGAAATATCTATTTAGGTCTTCTGCCCATTTTTTTCATTGGGTTGTTTGGTTTCTTGATATTAAGCTGTATGAGCTGTTTGTATATTTTGGAAATTAATCCCTGGTCAGTAGCATTTTTTGCAAATATTTTCTCCCAGTTTGTAGGTTGTCTTTTCATTTTGTATATGCTTTTCTTTGTTGTACAAAAGCTTTTAAGTTTAACTTGGTCCCATTTGTTTATTTTTGTTTTTATTTCCATTACTCTAGGAGATGGATCCAAAAACTATTGCTCTAATTTATGTCAAAGTGTGTTCCACCTATGTTTTCCTCTAGGAGTTTTATAGTATATGGTCTTACATTTATGTCTTTAATCCATTTTGAGTTTATTTTTGTATATGGTATCAGAGAATGTTCTAATGTCATTCTTTTACATGTAGCTGTCCAGTTTACCCAGCACCATTTATTGAAGAGACTGTTCAATAAGTGAGAGAAGAGACTTTTCTCCATTGTATATTCTTGCCTCCTTTGTCATAGATTAATTGGCCACATGTGCATGTGTTTATTTCTGGGCTTTCTATCCTGTTCCATTGACCTATGTGTCTGTTTTTGTGCCAGTACCATACTGTTTTGATGACTGTAGCTTTGTAGTATAGTCTGAAGCCAGGGAGCCTGATTCCTCTGGTTTCGTTCTTCTTTCTCAAGATTGTTTGGCTATTCAGAGTCTTTTGTGTTTGCATACAAATTTAAAAAAATTGTTCGAGTTCTATGAAAATGGCCATTGGTAATTTGATAGGGATTACACTGAATCTGTAGATTTCCTTGTGTAGTGTGGTAATTTTAATATTGAGTCTTCCAATCCAAGGACATGGTATATGTTTCCATCTGTTTATGCTGTCTTCAATTTCTTTCATCAGTGTCTTACAGTTTTCCTGGTACAGGTCTTTTGCCTCCTGAGGTAGGTTTATTCCTAGGTGTTTTATCCTTTTTGATGCAATGTTAAATGGGATTGTTTCCTTAATTTCTCTTTCTGATCTTTCATTGTCAGTGTATAGAAATGCAACACATTTCTGCATATTAATTTTGTATCCAGCAACTTTACCAAATTCATTGATAAACTCTAGTAGTTTTCTGGTAGTGTCTTTACGATTTTCTATAGATAGTATTATGTTATCTGCAAACAGTGACAGTTTTACTTCTTTTTCAATTGGATTCCATTTATTCATTCATTTATTTATTTATTTATTTATTTACTTCTCTGATTGCTGTAGCTAGGACTTCCAAATCTATTTTGAATAAAAGTGACAAGAGTGGGTATTCTTGTCTTGTTCCTCATCTTAAAGGAGATGCTTTCAGCTTTTCACCATTGAGTATGATGTTAGCTTTGGGTTTGTCATATATGGTCTTTATTATGTTGCGGTATGTTCCCTCTATGCCTACTTTCTGAAGAGCTTTTATCAAAAATGATTGTTGAATTTTATCAAAAGCTTTTTCTGCATCTTTTGAGATGATCATATTTTTATTCTTCAATTTGTTAATGTGGTATATCACAATGATTGATTTGCTGTTATTGAAAAATCCTTGCATCCCTGAGATAAATCCCACTTGGTCATGGTGTATCATCTTTTTAATGTATTGTTGGATTCAGTTCACTAATATTTTGAGAATTTTTGCATCTATGTTCATCAGTGATATTGGCCTGTAATTTTCTTTTTTTGTGATAACTTTGTCTGGTTTTTGTGATAAGTTTATCAGAGTGATAGTAACCTTGTAGAATGAGTTCAGAAGTGTTCCTTTCTCTGCAATTTTTTGGAATAATTTCAGAAGGATAGGCATTAACTCTTCTCTAAATATATGGTAGAATTTGCCTGTGAAGCCATCTGGTCTTGGACTTTTGTTTGTTGTTAGATTTTAACTACTGATTCAATTTCAGTACTTGTGATTGGTCTGTTCATATTTTCTATTTCTTCCTGGTTCAGTCTTGGGATATTGCACCTTTCTAAGAATTTGTCCATTTCTTCCAGGTTGTCCATTTTATTGGCATGTAGTTGCTCATAGTAGTCTCTTATAATCCTGGTATTTCTGTGGTGCCCATTGTACTTTCTCCTTTTTAATTTCTGATTTTATTGATTTGGGCCCTCTCCCTTCTTTTCTTGATGAGTCTGGCTAAAGGTTCATCAATTTCATTCATCTTTTGCCATTCCTCACTTTCAGTCTGTATGTGTCTCTAGATCTGAAGTGAGTCTCTTGTAGGCAGCAAATATAAGTGTCCCAGATAGCAACTTGTCCAGAGAAAACTCCAGTCCATATAAGGTGTACTACCATCGTGAAGCCTTCAAAATGATCAAGCTTCAGCTCACAAGGTTTCTCAAAATCCTAAGAAGATGGCCAGCTGGAAGGCAACATAGGGTCGCAATGCGATTTAGGTAGTCTGGATTTAGTTCTCAGTGACATTGAATCAGGTGGGAAGGAGAAAAATTGGAAAAGTTAGTTTGAAGAGTATTTATTAGATATTGAAGGATAATGAAAAATTTGAAATTTTGGTGAAGATTAATGTGGAGGTCTTTTCCAGAAGTCATTTTCCCAGTATGGGGGAGGGATAAGGAAGCCAATAAAATCTCCACCACAGAAGACAAGCCAATGCCCTGAAATGCAGAATTTCTTAATAGCCTTTCCTTGAAAATAAAATTAAATATCTGGAAATATCTAATTAATATCATTGTATTTTTGGAAATATTTAAGGATTTCATCATAAGCACCAAATATTGTTAGAGAAGAGCCATATATTTACCTTATTTTCTCATTGACAATTATAGAAATGAAGCTTTTAAAAGGAGAGAAAATAGCCTGTAGAGTTCAATCTCACTTTGCCATGTGTACATATATATGCATTAATGTATGTTTATTAAGATACATATACAAATACATACAGATTACACATTTATACACACACACATATATGGAATACATTTATATGATATTAATTGACAGTGGGTTTTTTGCTGGGTGTTAGTATTATCTATGATTTATATTTTTTCTATCTTTGTACTATCATATTTTCTACAAAAAACATGTATTAGTTATGTAAGAAATGTTTACATAAGAGAAATAATTAAAAATTTAGAGCAAAATAGGTCTCATGAGTAATGGCAATTAGCTAAACCTGAGGAGTGACATGAATACTATAATAACAAAGAGAAATAGATCAAATCTTGAAAAATAAGATACAGCTGTATGTTAAGTCCTTCAAACTGATATTTAATTAATAATGGGTGAGAATGGCATTTAGTTACTTTCCACGGTAAGAAACAGCTGTGGCAAATTCCCTAAAAAAGAAATATTTAAAATATAATATTATTTTAAATTCTTATACTAAAAATGGATACAAATCATTTTTAGAGCTTACTTTTTATTTTTGACATAATCCTTATGCTAATCTAATGGCAAATTGCTACAAATTTGGATACTGACTTCTGATTTACTGAAAACAATCATAATTTTTTGCTTTTAGGTTAAATTCAGGTATCTATATTATTTTAAAGAGCACATGTGAAAAAGAAGTTATTTGAAATAGCTTTTTTTATGTCAGTAAATATGTTCTTATAAAGCCAAATTTATCAGGGAAGAATTAAACCTCTTTTTTTTTTTTTTTTTTTGCGGTACACGGGCCTCTCGCTGTTGTGGCCTCTCCCGTTGTGGAGCACAGGCTCCGGATACGCAGGCTCAGTGGCCATGGCTCACGGGCCCAGCCGCTCCGTGGCATGTAGGATCTTCCTGGACAAGGGCACGAACCCACGTCCCCTGCATTGGCAGGCGGACTCTAAACCACTGTACCAACAGGGAAGCCCAAAACCTCTTTTAATAAAAGGAGACTAATGGAAATTCTGTAGAGTTGAAAGTAAACTTTTCCCAGAAAACAACATAGTAACTGCTAGACTATATCTTTAATATTGAAATGTCAGGGTGAAGAAAAACTAGATTATGTGTAATGAGAATTACCTTAAAAATTATTAGAAACATTTAAAGTCACTGCCAATATGGCATATGACACAAAACATTTGGCTTAAAAATGGAAAATATGTTCAAATGGTTTATTTGGCACTGGGAATGACTTTTCAGTGAAGGTTAAAAATACAGTTCTGTCTTTGGAATAGGGTCCAAAAGGTAAATCCAAGTCAATGTATGAAGTATTATGGTACCTTGAAAATCACAATAGTAAACATATAATATGGTTACAGGGGTGAGAATGGTGGCAAGTAGAATACCACTTCAGGTTTACCCAAGGTCTGGGGGTTTTCTCTGTCTCATCTTGCCTTGTCAGTTCTCATTTTTCCCACCCTCCATTTAGGGATGCTTTGGACCATGCTGGACAGTATTTGCATGTGGCTCAGTTCATCATTTGGGGCACAGAAATCTCAGGCACTGTCACTGTCATCTCTTCTGGATGATTCATAGACAACACCAGACAGATGTTGATGGTTGTGCTCCCAGGCAAGAGCCAGGATAGCCCTTTGACTACATACAAGAGTAGTGTGAAGGTGAACATTTGTAAAATTTGGGTGTAAAATTTAGGTTGATTCTCAATTTAATCTATTGTTTTATTGTGACATAAAATCCATTCTTGACTTCCCACTAGCCCACCTCTTTTGATTCCCCTTAGGCTTATTTGGAATGTTGACTCATTGACTTTTTTTTTTTTCTTTTTTGGCATTCCTTTTAGAGCAAGCCTAATTCTCCTCTAAGTAATGTAAATGGATTCCTGACTAGAAGAAGGCAAAAAAGTTAATGATTCATGTTTCAAGAAATTATTAAGATTAAGGACTTGCCCTACTATAGATTCTTAGCAGGGATCTCTGGTCTCTGGTCATGAGAGAAAACCATCTTCACCAAAAAATGGGAAGATAGAATGATGATGCTCAACTAAATATAGTTTTTTCTCTGTTCTGACAATAGATACATTTTTACCTTCAACACAGTTCCATGCTCATATATTTTCTTCAGGTTAGTAAAAAATACCGACCCCAAATTTTATCTGTTTTTTTTTCTTTTTAGTGAAAGTCAGTTTACCAGAATCATCTGAAAATTATATGTAAGGACAGATAAGGGACTACACTATTTTCTAGATGTCTGTCTATCAATTTTTGCTCTGTTTTACTATAGAAAATATGGTGTCTTTGATAACCTCAATTAAAATAATAAGATACTTTCTCCAATGACAAAATTATTACTCTCATACTCATGATAAGAGCTTACATCTTGTACAAACTGATGTAGAATGGTGAATTAAAGAATAAAGTAAATTTTAAACATTTAATTGTGTTCTACTTTACAAATAGCATACGTAAAAGCATGCAGTATATAAAGATTATAAATATATCATCTTTTAAAGTATAGGTTCCTTTAAAAGATTTGAGCACATGTAGTTTGTGAGGTCATCCAGGAAATACTGGTAAGGGAGTATGGAACTAAGATTAGAAAGTGAAGAAATTTAATTGTGTTATCGAGCACATCAATATTGTGGACAAAAGATGCTCAGTACTGCTGGAAACTCTGGGAGACAATATAGAATACTCTTCAGTGATGTCACATTCAGTGGGTAGAGGAATTTGATGCCCATATTTAATTGGCTTAGTCCTGCTCCCAGGTACTTTAACTCTTAGCCTGCCCTCTTAATAGGTGAGAGTAACAGTTTCTTGTAATAGGTACTGTTGATGTGTATCTGTAGCATTTACTACTACTCATGGTTAATAAAAGTAAGTTGAATTTAGATGTAGAAACATATTTGATGGTGGATTTTCAAAATCAAAACACATAACAATGATCATGAATAATAATTTAAATACCAAGACAATATATCCAAATGTACCTGAAATGTTTCCTTCATACGCAAAGGAAACAGTGTGGCTTGATCTTCCCACGTTCTTCTTCTTTTTTTAATTTATTTTTTAATGTATGAATATCACTCTTCCAGTGTGTTGATTACTGCCTGTATGGAATTGAAGTCTGCATGATTACTTGGGTTTGGGTGATTATTTTTGCTGCAAAATAAATTATTTACTAGTTGGTATTATGCTTAAAGATTAATACCTGAAGATACCTAAAAGAGAAATATAAAAATATAAACTGTGCTTCCTGTATTATGTTATTTACAAATGTATAGAAATTACAGAAAAATGCATATGTGACATCCTTTGAGATGAAGTATGACATCTCTTTTTCTTAATGAGTTTACCACTTTATGTGATTATATCAGGTGAAAGGTTGCTGCTTCAGCGTGGATGACAATGAAGTAATGAAAACAAAACCTCAGTTGTGTAACTTTCTTCCCACTTGAATTATACTATTTTCTCTGGATTATATAAACTTTTAATTCTATGTATCATTTTTTCTAAAAATAGCATCTTGATCATTTCTGCAAAACAGTAGTAGAATGATCTTATAAATAAGGTTCAATAGATTGTTTTCCCATGGATATTTATACTATACAGTGGAAAAGATTGCATTCTCTACTGTAATTGGAGAAATGTTGCTTGTGAAAGTTTAAGAGGTCACATACTTTCTTATACTTCCATGTTACTTGTTTTCATACCTTCTCCTTCAAAATGGAGTTCAGACTGGTCTCATTTATCTTGAGCACAGTGATAATGATATAATAGGAGGTTCTTAAAATAGCTGTTGACTGATAGGTTCATACATATTAAAATTAAACTATGTTTCATTTTTTGGCTGAGACCTTAAAAGTTTGAGGACAAGACAATAGTGGCAAGTATTTTTTACATTCTTTTGAGTTTCAAGGCTATGTTTTTCAGATTTGCATTAGAAGATGGCCAAAACCCCTAAAGTGCCACAGATTGTATTTGAATGGTCGTAGGGTTAAGAATATGTCTTTTCGGGCCTCCCTGGTGGTGCAGTAGTTGAGAGTCTGCCTGCTGATGCAGGGGACACGGGTTCGTACCCCAGTCCGGGAAGATCCCACATGCCGCGGAGCAGCTGGGCCCGTGAGCCATGGCCGCTGAGCCTGCGTGTCCAGAGCCTGTGCTCCGCAACGGGAGAGGCCACAACAGTGAGAGGCCCGTGTACCGCAAAAAAAAGAAAAAGAATATGCCTTTTTTGGGACATCTCACAAGTCTCACTCAGTCTACCTTGCAATTACAGTATGAAATCTCATTTCTATTAGTTTCATGTTATTACTTTCATTTGACAGATATGGAAACTAAAGTTTAAAAGGTTAAATAACTTGAAAATTTCTAAAACAATAATCATAAGCATGATAGCAATAAGGTTCCTCTGTATATATTACTATTCAAAGACATGCCATTTTTATAATCTTGTACATTTTTTTTCTTGTAATGCATTTGTTAAAAAAAGATACATGATTTTAATAATGTTAAGTAACTGAATGATGCTATGTATCCTAAGAGGTAAGGTTAAATGGATTATTTTCTGATATATCCACTGAACCTGAATATAAATGCCCTCAGACATAGAGAAAAAGAGGTTTAAATTTCATATAATAAATAACATACATAGGACACATGTACTGCTTATAATAAATTTGTGGAATTTATCACAGGGACACCCAAGCCTGTTAAGACCTACTAAATATGACTTTAAATTAATGCTAATTCCAGGGCTGGGGGTATGGGGTGGGGACTATGTATCATCTGTGGACAATTTGATAGCCTGTGATATGTGTAACCAATTGTTCTTATTTACATTCATTTGCATTGTGAAAAGCAATTTTACAGTTTTAGTCAGACTTAATAGGCAATTTGCAGCTGAGTGCCTAATGGCTTAGTTACTTAAGCCTGCCCCAGAGGGGCTTTCTAGAACTGATATGAGACTAAACCTTTTAAGTGTTCAATTGAACATCTTAAAAAGTCAAAAAGTCTTTAGCTATTAGACCCAGTTTGCATTTGCTTTGTCTTATTGAATGCCTCTGAAGACTGCCTTGTTGTATTCAAACACTATTTCTCTCTGTAAGTAAGAGATTAGATTCTATAAAATATTGTAGCCTAAACCAGATGCGTATTTCTTCAAGGCAATAATTGAAACAGATAACAGGTAGGTCGCAAGTGTAATAAACATGCCTTTGATTCAAGACTTGAAACATATTTTTCCTTGAATAAGGTATATTATTAATATGCCTAAAATTATATTTTCTTTCAGGCTTAAGAAAATAAAACTTTTGCAGAAATAACTTATGTTTCCAGCTCTTTCTCATTTACAAAGTGTTTTCATTACTCTATCTCATTTAGTCATTTCTACATCTTTTCATATGCTTTTATTGCCTCCTTTGTTCTTATTGAACTTGGCAAATTTCCTGACACACAGTAGGCATTCAATAAATATTTATTGGAGTTTAGAATTACTGAGAGTTGCCAAGGTAATGTCTTGAAGAGTAGCCAATTCAGTTAAATATTGAGTTTGTAGGCAATGGTATTGTCAACTTAATTGGTGAGTTATACTCAGTGGGGAAGTTCATCTTTAGTTGATGAAAGTACATTCCACCCCTTTTACAGCTGACTGTGCCAACATAATGCCCACAATTAAGGTCTCTGGGTTCAGGTATAGACAGATCTTTCTGTGTTCAGCTTTTCTATGGAGGGCAAAAGGAAGAGAACTTGATAGATAAAGCTACCATCATATTTTGAAAGCCATACAAATGATCTCTCCAGAAATTTACATAATATTTTTAGAGAATTCTCAAAATAGTCTGAGCAGCTTGTATTGGTTTGCTCTACTCTGCATTGTTTAAGACATAACACTCATGGGAGAGAAGAGAGAATCAAAGGCTTGAGAGGATTCACTAGAAAAAAATATTGATGTACTCCAAAGAGTAGATGCTGTCTTATGTGAAAAGTATTCCTATATGTTTCATGCAGAATGGAGAGAATACAAAGTTCCTGGAATTGCCTTTGTCTACACAGCTCCAAGAAAAAGTGGGTTGCTTTAGACTGCTAGTAATGCATGTTGCTTGGGGTTCTCAGACACTTTCCTGTGTATTACTAGAAGTAACAGCAAAAGATGTTTTTGCAAAAGTTGACATGGATGCCATAATTCTCCTAAATCAGGAAATTGGGTGTGTGAAGTAGAAAGAATCTGAGGTTTAAGAACAAAGGTCTTCTTTAGAAGATATAGGTAAGAGTTCACATTGCGCTACTATGGAGAAAGTCACTTTCCTGGAGAAACCTATACCACAACTGCCAAATGAGGTTATTAGCATCCATTCCATGAGTAGATCTGAGGATTAAATGAGATTTATGCCAAGAACTTGGTGAAAAATGAAAATTAAGACATAAACCTTTTTCTAGCACCTATCGCATTGCCTGGTGTAAAACCAGGGCTTGTTAAATGTTGGATAAGCAAAGGAATAAAAGAAAGGACAAAAATAGGAGTCGTCTCATCCTGTGCTTTACATAAATATGTACAGATCACTGTGGTCTCAGAAGTTTTGTGAGACGTCAGTTTAGGGAGTAAGTCTGATAGCAGTAGGGATAGAATGAGAACTAGAAGAGTAGGTAGGAGTCACTCTAGGAGTAGTATAGTACGAGAATAGTTCTGGAGTTATGAGTAGGATGGCAGTTTTACTACTGAAACAGACTTTTAAAAATAATCCAGTACATGCTTTTATAGCTGTACCTTATATTTTGCTAAAAGGAACCTAGGAATCATTATACATATATAGACTTTTAATTTGGTGTCTGTTAATTTATCAAGAGAACTATGAATAAAGAGTTCCATTTTTTTCCTCTCCAAATAATACTTATGGAAATAAGTTTTTGATGGCACGCAGAAAAATTGGTTGTGTGGTCATTTAAAAGGGGTTAGAGCTAAACATGTAAGTACAATAGAAATTTGGCCTTGAATCTGCTCCTAGAATGAATAGCTAGTGCTCACAGGAGTCTGGGAGGTGCTGTGGATGAGCCTGCATCTTTAATCTCAGCATTACTCCTGGAGAGGGCAATTCTTCTAAGTCCTAAATGTCCATAGTCCACTAGAGCATTTCAGCTTCCCAATGTTTTCTTCTAGGTATGTTTTTAAACCCTTTGTTTCTGAATAAGATGGTTATTCTAGTTCTTCAGAACATAGCAATGACACAGCTGGAGTTTCAATGAAAACAGCTTTGTTGGGAGTTCCCCGGTTTATTGTTTTTTGTCAGAGGTCCTAAGAGATATCACTCTTAGTAGACTTGGGTTTAACTCAAGCTTGTCGTGTGACTACTCTATCAGTTTTATTGTTCATAGGATATACTAGAAGTCAACACATGGCACATGGTGTTCAATGCACATTTTTATTCTTTTTTGAGGGCAAAGGAGTATTAGAGAGAAAGGAATAGTTTTATTTATTCTTTTTAATTTTTATTTATTTATTTATTTATTTATTTATTTATTAGTTTCTGCTTTATAACAAAGTGAATCAGTCATACATATACATCTGTTCCCACATCCCTTCCCTCATGCATCTCCCTCCCTCCCACCCTCCCCATCCCACCCCTCCAGGTGGTCACAAAGCACCGAGCTGATCTCCCTGTGCTCTGCGGCTGCTTCCCACTAGCTATCTACCTTACGTTGGGTAGTGTATATATGTCCATGCCTCTCTTTCGCTCTGTCACAGCTTACCCTTCCCCCTCCCCATATCCTCAAGTCCATTCTCAAGTAGGTCTGTGTCTTTATTCCTGTTTTACCCCTAGGTTCTTCATGACATTTTTTTTTTTTAATTCCATATATATGTGTTAGCATACGGTATTTGTCTTTCTCTTTCTGACTTACTTCACTCTGTATGACAGACTCTAGGTCTATCCACCTCATTACAAATAGCTCAGGTTCATTTCTTTTTATGGCTGAGTAATATTCCATTGTATATATGTGCCACATCTTCTTTATCCATTCATCCGATGATGGACACTTAGGTTGTTAAAGGAATAGTTTTAAATTAAGTTCAATTAAGTATCACCTAAAAACACAATAAATGAAAAAGTGAATTTCCATATAAAGGAAGGAGTTATCTTATTTATTTATATAAGTTACCTTTCAATTAGGTGGTCTACTGAAGGCAAAGAATTTTTGTGATTCTCTCCCTAACTCTTCAAATGTAGGTCCTAGATCAGCAGCATCAGCATCACCCCAGAAGACTGTTAGAAATTCGGAATCTTGGACCCCATCCCAGATCAGTTGAATCAGGAACTGCATTTCAATTAGATCACTAGGAGAATTAAATGTACATTAAAGTTTCCTGACCTGTGCTGTAGACCAACCTCTCTTACTTTACAGGTCGGGAAACTGAGACCTAGAGAAGTTAAATCACAGCCTCAAGGTCATGGCCAGTTAGTGCCAGAAGTAGAACTAGCTAGCACCCAGATATTCTACCCCTTACACCCATTAACAATCCAGTGGATGTACCCTTTACACCTGTTGTGTTTCATGGGCCTGGGTCAGAAGTCATTCTATAAAGCAGTAACTGGGATAAAAACATAGAGCCAACTTAATTCTTTGAAACAGGAGAGAGGATTTTGCTATTCCAATCAGCCAAGGCACATTGTTCCAGGGGAATGAGTAGCAAGTGCAAACAGTATGCAAGAGAAACATTTAAGACAAGCGAGGGTTGTAGCCAGGTAAAACCACCACGGTTATGGAGTTCAGTACAGAGCTCCCTTCACTGCATGACGAAATAGCAAATCTTTCAAAGGGACTTGCAGTGGTTGGTAATGCCTGACCTGCCAAATATTTATCTTTGCAGTGCCATTCATTGAGAGAAACAAGGGATTTCAGCCTGTGCCTGCATAGCTAAACCCTCTTCTCTGCTGAGTGATTAGAGAGCAGTGTGGGACTGCTTACTGTAAATGCCTTAATAGAATGAAATCAGGGATGTCATTCTTCTTTTTAAAATGCTGATATCCATAGAGAGATGTAAATCTAATATTTTGACATATTGAAATTAACAGCTACAATGGTTATTCACTAGTTATTTGCATATGACTGTTTCATGTCCTGGGACCTTTTTAAAAGCTTAAAGTATTTCCTGAGGAAAATTGGAAATTCAAGGAAATGGATTTCGGGAAATAGATGGAGTTTGCCTCTGTATTTTAGTGTTTTTTTACTATAGAATGAGAGAATTTACTTACAGAAATTGTTTTTAGATTTACTATTAATTAATTAATTTATTTATTCATTTATTTTCATTTCACAGTTTTTCTCCAAAGGATTTTAGGCAGCTTCCAGGGACAAATTCATTAGAAGATAACAAATAAAATTGTTAAGGAATTAGGGTCTAAAGAAAAATGAAGCTGACAAAATAAAACAGGCATGGGGCAATCCCCAAAATGCTTACCTTTATACACTAAATAAAATTGAGATGTAAATATGTTTTTCAGCTCCTTATAATCATGAAAAAATAATATACGGTCAGTAAGAGGATTTATGGTTTCTGTAGCAAACAAGATGCTCTAAACTCAAAACAGCATTTCCTGACCCTTTGGCTAGAAAGTTCTGTGATTTTTCTTCTATAAAAGAAGCACTTTAAGATTAAGTGTTTCATCTCACATCATAGAACTCTCAGAATAGGTTTCATATAATTAATCTTCATTTTAAAATTTGCCATTAGATAAAATTTAGATGGGCAATTGATTTATAGAATGAATAATATAATAATTTTTGAAGGGCTAGGAATTTTGATTGGTGTAGGCAGGACTTTCACTACTAAATGTAGAAAATATATGTTAATTTACAAATTAGCTATGAGGAGCTACTGATATGTGGTTAGCAGTCTATATAAGAGGAAAAGATATACTGAAAATACACATGGCAATGAGAAAAACAAGTATAAACCAATGCATCAGACCTAACTACCTAAGCAATGTGAACACATACTCTTTAGGGCACTTAGGTGACATGCAGCCATTAATTGGCTAGTTGGCTTTCACATGCTATCAATTAATCTTTGAAACCATTAAGGCCTGGCACGGTACTGGCAGGAAGCAATCACAGTAATGTTTCAAACTGGGAAACAAAGATTATTCTACTAATTAGTATTTTCTCTTTGTTGAAAGCAATTGAAATCTATGTTGGTATAAGCATGCAACTTTTAGCAATTCTCCGAGGGCCTCCTTTCAATTGTTTCTATATTTCCTTTTCTCTTTTACATTTTCCTCTTGTTTCATCTTTTCTTAAATGTGCTTCATTTTGTTTAGTTTTGTTTTTAGTGCAACATATGGTATTTTTTGGTCAGCTAATAGGAATTTAATTGTCATTGGGGATTCTTTTTTTTTTTTTTTTAATGCTGGTGGTAGGAGTTTGTTAATTAATTTATTTATTTTTGCTGTGTTGGGTCTTTGTTTCTGTGTGAGGGCTTTCTCTAGTTGTGGCAAGTGGGGGCCACTCTTCATCGTGGTGTGCGGGCCTCTCACTATCGCAGCCTCTCTTGCTGCAGAGCACAGGCTCCAGATGCGCAGGCTCAGTAGTTGTGGCTCATGGGCCTAGTTGCTCCATGGCATGTGGGATCCTCCCAGACCAGGGCTCGAACCCGTGTCCCCTACATTAGCAGGCAGATTCTCAACCACTGTGCCACCAGGGAAGCCCTCACTGGGGATTCTTATTGAAAAGTATAGAGATACTAGAAATTCTGTAAATGTTCTAAAATTTTATATAAAATTCTCTAGTGTATGTACATGTACTTCTTTATTCTGTAAACATTTATTACATGACTATTATATGCAAAGCATGAAAGGAAACCTAGACATGTGGCCACTGCCTTCAGCTTGATTTCTAGCTGAGTAGGTCACCATGAGACAAGTGATCATTTAACCACAAATATAGTAAGTGTAATGAAGGGGAAGGACAGTGCTATGGGAGCATGTAGCTAAGGGCAAGTCGGGAAATCTTTCCTTAGGAAGTGCTTGCTGAACTGCGATCTGATGGATGAGTAGGGGTTAACTATGGGAAGGGCTGTGTGAGGGAATAGGGGGAGAGAAGAGTTTGGGGCTACGTCAGTTAGATGAAGCAACATCTCTGAAGGCTCTGAGAAGGAGCATTTCATGTTCAAGGGTCTGAAGGAAGGTCAAATAGGCTGTAGGTACAGTGTCTCAAGAAAAAGAAAAGAAAGGAATCATCCCACTGAACCAAGCCCCATTCATTACAGATTTTCCATTAAAGAAAGCAAAATCTAGTGATAAGTGCTTTCCTGGACCTCATGCAGCTAGACACTGCTGACAAGGCCATAGCCCCAGATTTTCAACTCCCAGGCTGTGTGTACTTGCCCTATGCTATACAATCTGCTCAGAACTGCTCCTTGAATTTCCCCAAACCTCTTTGACCTCCTCCCCCTCACTATACACAGAACATCATTAGTGTAAAATTATAATTAGAGAAATAGTACCTGCCTCAAGGAATGTGAAACACACTTGGCCTAGTAAGAAGTATGTGAAGAGCGCAGTGTCCTACGTACTGCAGCCCGTTATTACTGTAAATACAGTAATTTGGAGGGAAGGAAAAGGGCCTAAGAGCCAAGGCTCTGTCCTGCTTTCTATAATAATGGCCAATATGATAGCTTGTAAAATCTCAATTAACAGGATAAGGCAGAGAGAAATGCTAATCAATTTTATCAAAAGGTCTGGTGGGACCTTGTTTTGTATCCAAGATTAGCAAGACTAGCTCTCCAATCCTGTGTAGTCAGGACACTAAGTCACACTGCCCACTGGCACATGGGATCATCTGGAACTGGTCCTGCTCTGGCAGGAGGTTGGTGCAGCTTTTTAATGCTTGTCATTCGAGAAACAGCAGCTTATAGTTGTATGCTCATAAATGTATTGCCTACAAACTATAAAGCTTTCATACAGCGGGCTCCATTAAAAAATGATCCAGCTATTTAAGCCTGAAGCCCCATTTCAAGAAGTAGAGATTGTTAAGTAACTTTTTTTTCCCTAACAAAAGACAAACTAATATTGAAATCACTGAGTTGCTTAAAAATTGATTTCTTTTGCCTATTTTTATTGTTGTTGTTGTTGCTTTTAATGAAAGGGAGACACAATGAACAGCCTTCTTTTCACCTGAGCTTTTGTGGGAGTGTTTTTATGGAGAGTAAATAAGTCAGTCATTCCCACATACTTACTTGTCGAGAGAATCAGGTAATGTTTAATTGAAAGACCTTATCCCAGAATGTGCTTCACATTGAAATATTGAAGTTACTAAGGGTGATTTACAGATCTTAATGATGATTTTAGGGGTAACATGTCAAAAAGCAAATATGGAAGTAAAATGAAGTCACATATTAGAATATTTATTATACAGCAGTTTGAAATGAATGAGTTACAGTGGCATGCAACTATATGAATGATCATTAGCAACATAATAGTAAATGAAAAAAGTTCTGAAAGATTAAATACTGCATGCTAAAGCTAAAAAATTAAAAAAATATATTAATTTTATAAATGCAGTAAAAATACATAAAAATAGATGCCAGGTAAAGATGAACATGGGATTTGGGGTGATGGTTACTTTGGGTTAGAGAAAAGGGCAGTAGTATAATGGGGAAACCATATTGTTAGACAAATGTTGTTGCCAAAGTACTAGTTGTTCTTTTAGATGGTGGATTCTCGGATATTTATTTCCTTTTCAAAAATAATCAAATAACTATAATAGATTGATTTAAAAAATGTTCTCAGTTTTTTCTTGCTCTTTATTCCTGCCTCTTGCAGTGTGACTTTGAAGTTGCACTCTGCAGGAACGTGGGAAAAAGATCCCAGAGATAACAGAGGGACATTTCTGACCCTGACTGGTCATTTTAATTGTGCCTTTGGAGGGAGAAGAGATAAGGAAGCATGGCCTGTCTGCCATAATGAACTGCAAGAGCAACATATAGCATTTTGGGAGATCTACAGGGCCTCAGACTACCTGTAAACTTCCATATGAGAAAAGCCTTTGTGGGAATAAATAAAGCATAGACATTCCAAATTATGACGTTTTCTCAGATTATATGCTTTACCTTTCAAAGCTGTGTGGCACTTTAAAGATTAGGGTTGGGCTTCCCTGGTGGCGCAGTGGTTGAGAGTCCGCCTGCTGATGCAGGGGACACGGGTTCGTGCCCCGGTCCGGGAAGATCCCACATGCCACGGAGCGGCTGGGCCCGTGAGCCATGGCCGCTGAGCCTGCGCGTCCAGAGCCTGTGTTCCGCAACGGGAGAGGCCACAGCAGTGAGAGGCCCGCGTAAAGCAAAAAAAAAAAGATTAGGGTTTATTGGGTGAAAGTGATATACAGCTGTGGTAGTGGGAGTGAACCAGAATTGCATGGTGTTGGGAGAAGCCTTTTAACAAAGGCATGATTTTGATGTGTGTATTTGTATTATATCCCAGGTCTTCAAACAGTTGATCCTGGTCTCCCAGCTCATAATGAATCCTTTTCTTTACAATTTCAAAAGAGGATATTTTGTGGGGGAAAAAAAAAGTATCTTGCCCACATTAAAAATCTACCTAATTAGAATACAAGATGGGGTGTGCTTGGTTATTTGTAGTTTTGGAAATCTCTGTTCCCCTTGTATTTCTGATTACAGCTAGTTCAATATCCTTCTTCCACTGTAATGGTCAGTACGTTTACCACTAGTACCTTCTTTCTTCAGCAGTGATCATATAATTTTTAGGCTTGGCGATTCCTGTCTTAGAGTATTATGCTTTCCAGGGATATGTGCATTTTACAAAGAAATCTTTGAACAGTCTTTCAACATACCTTTTGCTAACGAAATGTCAGAGATATTGGTATCTATATGCTGTTCGTCTGAAGTCAGCCAATAAACTGACGTGGGACGTAATGTTCTAGCTGGGGTGCTTAAAAGTCATGTTGTTGCTATTTGTACTAAAATAGTATTAGTGGTATCACTTCTGAAGTGACATGTGGAATTTTTATTTCATTATCCAAACTGGCCTCAGAGCCGCACTGTCCAATAGGAAGACAGGGAATCAGCACACTGTTTCAGCAAGGATCCAGAGAGAAAGATAATAACTCATTCTGTTAGATCCCTACTGCTGGTTCAACCAAACATGGAGTCAACTCAATTATCTATGCTGATGGAGGGGAAAGGTGACCTAAGGGATCGAAAACTAGAAAAAAAAAAAAAAAAAGAAAGAAAGAGAAAGTATTGCCTTGATAATACAGAGACAATCTTTTTAAAACAAAATTTTAAAATTACCCTACTTAGTTCTTTCAGAATTCAACTCTGTTTTCCTCTCCCCTTGAGCCAGTAGGATGGAGAGTTAAGCATCACTTTGCATAGTGCAAAATAATAGTATTAATGGCAAAAACAGTAGTAATACTTAGTATCTACTGAACACCTAATTTTGTCATATATACAGCTATAAAGAAGATATGCTTATTTCTACTTTGTTTTTTCAGAGTGTGAGTGTGGATTTCTTACCGGAGTAAGAACTAATTTATCCGTACTAAATGGTTAAACAAAATCATTTTATTGAGCAACTACATTTTCTGTAGCAAATGAACATCCATTTACTATAAACATCCATTCACCCCTTATAATAAGGGGTGATAAAAAGAGAATTATAATAAAAATCATAACCATCTGCCTTTCTCCTTCCACAGATCTAGAGTCCTTCTCTACAGATAAAACTACTTTATAATCTTTTAGATATTTCTTTGGGTGTTCATACTAACAAAAATTTAAAAAATGAACCTATACTGTTCTTTTTGACTTTCTATTTTGAAAGATTAGGATTTTGCCTTGTTACCTTTTATATTAGGCATCTATTACTTTGTAACAAACTCTCCCAAAATTTAGTAGCTTAAGACAACAGACATGTATTATCTCACAGTTTCTGAGGGTCAGGAATCAGGGAGCCCATGTAGCTGTTTGGTTTTGGCTCAGGGTCTCTCATGAAGGCTCAGGGTCTCTCATGAAGGTGCAGCTGAGATGTTGACTGGGGCTGGACAAGCTGATTCCAAGAAGCCCCATTCATGGGGCTATTGGAAAGAAGCTTCAGTTCTTTGCTACATGGGCCACTTCACAGGACCCTCAAAGCTTTGAGTATCCTCAAAATCATAGCAGCTGGTTATACCCAGAGCATGCACATAGGCACAGGTTTTCTTGGGTTACAAAGATATTGTAATTTTTTATAACCTAATCTTGGGCATGACATACCATAATTTCTGCCCCATTCTATTGGTCATACCGAAAAACATCAGTGCAATGCAATAGGCAGTTACCTGAAGGAATGAACACCAGGAGGCAGAGCCACTGGAATTCCTCAAAAATGCTGGATATCACAGTTTGCAGCACTCTATCCCTCTATGCCTCGTGCTGCCCCCAATTTCTCTTACTTACCCAGAAAATCCAATGTGGTTATATTACAATTTTATTTAGATCAATGCTCAATTTATATCATATGGCTATGGGAGGTATAATTTGAGACTTCACATGTCTGAGAATATATCCTAACTCAGTTTGTCAGGGCATAAAATTCTAGGATGAAAATAATTTTTCCCACAAAATTTCAAACACATTGCTCAATTTTTGTTTATCTCTTGTGGTTGCTTTTGGAAAATCAGTCACCATTTCTATTCCTAATTCTTATATTTCTCTCTGGAAAATTTTAAGGTCTTCCCTTTATTTTTGGTGCTTTGAAATTTTTCAGTGATGTAACTCATAAAGTTGAAGATAAAATACAGAACACCAGTTAAATTTGAATTTCAAATAACAAATACTCTTTTCATAGAAGTTTGTCCCAAACATCACATGTAATATATTATACTAAAACATCATTGCTTATTTCAAATTAAAATTTTATTGGACATCCTACATTTTGATTTGCTGGATCTGCCAAACCTAGTACATTCCCCACCCCCTTCCTCCCTTCTTCCCTTCCTCCCTTCTTTTCCTCCCTCCCTCCCTCCCTCCCTTCCTTCCCTCCCTCCCTCCCTCCTTCTCGCCCTCCCTCCTTCCCTCCTTCCCTATCTCCCCCCTTATCTAACCCCTCTCACATCTGTCTGTTGGTCTTTTTCCCTCTTTCTCTTTCTTTCAACTGTGTGGGAAACACTGTTAATCAGTTTGGGGAGATTAAATAAAGATCATTTCTAAAATATCTTCTCCTCTTCGTTCTCAATTCAGTGCCTCACACACATGCTCTCTTTGGGGGAGAGGGAGGGGAATTCTTCTGGTTTTAAGTATGGAGATGGGACTTAGACAAAGTTCCCTTATTTATATTTTCAACCAATGGTCTTGCTTCAGTCACATCCTAACTATTATCTTCTCTGATACCTCATGGCTATAACTTGTGCACATTTCAATGGTTGTGTGCCCTGAATTGGCTTGTATCTCTTTGTCATTCTTATGCAGGCTTTTAGATTTTAGCTTTTAGAACTTAGTTTAATTTTGCTGAGTGAGTTAAAACTGTATTCTTTTCTTTTTCTGAAGTCTTCTGCCCTTTCTTACTGCTTGTGTTAGTTTGAGGTCATCTAAGGGGCAGACACCAAGATGGTTAAATGTGTCAGAAACATACTACTCCTCATAGGAAGTACCAGTGAGGAAAACTGGAAAGGGACTTGAGGGAGGCTGGGAGATCTGTCAGACTGTTTTGCAGGTCAGATACTTTGGAAAGAGAGAGGAAAGGAAGGAAAGTTGAGTGGAAGAGCCTTAGGTAGCAATGCAATTTTAGAGAATTCAGTAGAGTTGATGGGATTGATCAAGCCAAAGTCACCTGTCAGAGAAGTCCACATCTCCCAGGACCTGATCTACATTAGAATTCCTTCAAAGATCACTCCTTGGCCAGGAGCAACTTATGGGAAATGTGGTCTCAGAATAAGTGCAATGGTAGATTCAGAGTGCAGCAGCTGAGCTGTTGGTCACTGATGCTCCCCACAGTAGAAGACCTGAGAGGTCCATTTTCATGGCTACAATATTCCTAATCTTCCATTCACTCTATCCTTGTGGTTTATGTATGTAACTCCCCCACACACACATATATGTAGTAGCACAGAATTTTGTGTGTGTCTCTCTCTCTCTCTATATATATATATACACACACACACACTACAAACACATATATACACAGATATGTATGTTTATATATACACACATGTATATACTAATACAAAGGAAAACATATATATATATCATATATGACGTGTCTGTATATAAGCACTCTCAAGTTATGAAGTTTTCTCAGATTATTTTACCTTCCAAAGCTGTGTGGCACTTTAAAAATAAGGATTTATTAGGTGGAAGTGATTTATGGCTGTGATAGAGGGAGTGAACTATTGTAATAACTGTAGTTATTACTGTTATTCCCACTTTATTGATGATGAAATGCAAATTGATGATGAAAGCAAATTTCTCAAGGTCACATAGTCAGTTAGTGATGGAGTTAGGATTTTTTTTTTTTTTTTGCGGTATGCGGGCCTCTCACTGTTGTGGCCACTCCCGCTGCAGAGCACAGGCTCCGGACGCGCAGGCCCAACGGCCATGGCTCACGGGCCCAGCCGCTCCGCGGCACGTGGGATCCTCCCAGACCGTGGCACGAACCCGTATCCCCTGCATCGGCAGGCGGACTCCCAACCACTGCGCCACCAGGGAAGCCCCTGGAGTTAGGATTTGAATCTAGATAGTCTGACCAAAGAGCCCTCTATTTTCCACTGTAATATGTTAGCCCTATTCCCATAGTATAGTTTTGTTATACAATAAGCTTTGTTTATCCAGGTTCAAAGGTAGGTTTGGTTAATATATCTAGAGATATTTTATGAGCATCTGAACACCTAACATTTTCATGTTTAGTTTTTATTTGTAGAAAATTATGCTTAATGAAAAACTTGGTTTCTCTTCTGTATTGTTATATAACAAATTACCTCCCAAATCTTAGTGATTTAAAATAACAGTAATCGCTTCTTATTGCTTATGGTTTTTGTAAGTCAGAAATTCAAGCAGGGCACAATAGAGATACCTTCTCTCTCATCTATGTTACCTAGAGTATCAGCTGGGAGAATCAAAGGCTAGGGACTGGAATCATCTGAAGGGACCTGCTTCTGTAAGTCTGATTGTTGATGTTGGATGTTGGCTGGAGGCTGGGATGAAAATGTTGCTTGGCACACCCACATGGGACTTCTCCATATGGTCTGTTTTTGTTTGTTTGTTTGTTTTAATAACAGATTGCTAGTTTCTAGGGGAAGCATCCTGAGAGAGTGAGATGGAGGACATATTGCTTTTTTAATCTCCCCTTGGGGGTTGCACAGCTTTATTTCTGTCACTTTCTATTAGTAGAGACAGTTACAAAGTTCCACCCATGTTTAAGGTTTAAGAGAAGAAAAACAGACCTCATCTCTTGATAGAGATGTGTCAACATCACATGGTTGGAAGAGCAGGTTGGATGGGATAACTCTATCTACCTATCAATCTATCATCTATCTATCTATCTATCTATCTATCATCTATCTATCTATCATCTATCTATTTATCTACCCTTGTATGGCTGCATTTGGAAAATAGATTCTTCCACATATCCTCAAGTGCAAAACAACTGGAAAACTGGATAAGATCTAATTTGCACATGCTAGAGAGTGCAATATAAATTTCTTACTATACTTATCAATTTTAGTAACATTTTTGTAAATACTGTAAATTTATTGCTGCTTTAAAACAGAAGACATCAAGAAAAAGTAATCTTTGGTTAAGAGTTATCTACTAAGGGGCAGTTTCTCTTGATTTAAAGTGGCTTTGTTTTGTCTTACAAGATGTCATCTCTACACTCTGCTCTAATGGTTAGAGACTGTAAGTTTTGGATCCATACACACTGTTTAAAGCTCAATAGTCACATTTACTGGCTTTTTACCTTGGAAAAGTTATTTAACTTCTCTAAGTCTCAGTTCCCTTCTCTATGAAATAGAGAATGATAATAGCTAGTTTATAGAAAAAATGGATGGTTAAAGGAAATAATACATGCAAAATACATTGCACAGAATAAGTCATTGTTATGTTTCCCTCCATTTAGAAATAGGTCTTTGGAAGAACCCTACTTTTTGGATCAGTCCATAAAGTAAGAAAACCTTTTCAAGCTATAATTCCTTTGCCATGTATATTCCAAATAGGTTATGCTAAAAAAATTCACTTGAAAAACATAAAAATATATTGGCTTGTATTTTATTTATATAACTTGAGGTATAAAAATTTGAGAACAGCCTAGATAGAATGCCCAGAATTCTGGATTGTGGCACACTCACTAATTCATTTAAAAAATCTTTACTGAGTACCCCTTATATGCCAGAATCAGGCTAAGGGCTGGGCAAAAACAGTGAACAAGGTAGGTATACCCTAATATACAAACACATTATAAAGCCACATTTTTATTGTATGTTTTTGTTGTGTTATTCTTCTGCTCCTTTCCCAACATCTTGACGATAGTTTATCCTCCATAATTTTAATGGCTTTATTGTTTCACATGTTCATTCCACGTGACAATTGTACAGGTCTTCCTTTTCATTTATTTTAGAACTTTTGAAGGAGTCAGAGAACATCTGTCTTACTGGAAGCCACAGAAAGTTTGACTCATAGATTAACATATATATATATATATATATATATAACATAATATATAACACCTGTTTAACCTCTATTACATTTAAAACACATTGAGTTCTAAGGGATTAATGGAGTAAGTTTGAAGTAGAAAGACTCGGCACTCATATATTTCTCACTTAACATTTTAAGCTAGCTTCCTGCTTTTTGGCATCAAGAAGTGTACAATAACCCCAGGTAAAAACTCAGAAAAAAATTTCACCTCTGGTGTGCCAAGCTGTGCCTGAAGTAATCTTACTACTGCATTCTTAAATCCCTTAGTGCTTGGTGTGGTGAGGGAGAGTGTTGGTATAAGAGATTTTTTGAGCTCTAACTGTGCATTATTTGCTCTAAAATAATGCATTTTCCCTAGGTGTTAATGTTTTACATGACTTTTTCTCTGTACATATTCTTTGTACTTCCTTCATCTCAAATTAGTCTTTTACCAGTATTCTGTAATCATCAAATGAGCATATAATGCTCTTCCATGCAGTAAATATTTCTGAAGGTACTACAGAGAGGAGTTTCTAGAAAGCATGCCACTTAAGAAAAGAAAGTGGAATAAGTGCTTTTCTTTTTCTGTTATTTTCACAGTACATGTACTGTATCACTTAGGTGTCTTGAGGAAAAGGAATAAATGTGCATTTTATATTTCAGGGTATAACACTGCTCTAAGTGTACTTTATAATGGCTTTTTTTTGTACTGGTAAATTAGGTTATGTTCTGTGTTTTATCACTTCCTTTTCAACTATTCTTTACTTTGGTACAATTTATTTTTACTGGGATAACAAAAGAAGAGCTATTCATGGGCTAATATTAGATGAATCAACAATGGGCCCAGCAAAAATATTTTCTTTCCACATACATATATCTTCTGGCTGTAAGTGTATTGTGTCGAAAGCAGTAGACTTGAAAATGACAGTTCCATTTAATTAAAATAAAACAGATTTGAAGTGAAGAATCATTAACAATGTTCACTAATTTTTATCTTTTGGAGTGATTCTAAAATGATCTGATAATTTTCTCTATTGCATATTGATTCAAGTATCCACATCAACATTTTTGACGGCAGGCCTTATGTTGAAGGAGAAGAAAGAGGAGATGGAGACCAAACAAACAATCAACCCAAAACACATGGAGTTTAATCTTGTATATTTTATCTGTGAAACACAGGTTATTCAGAGTAGAATGTAGAATAATATGCCTGGCATACAGTATATGCTCAAGTAAGCTTAGTTCTCCATCATTCTCCCTCATCTCTCATCCTTTTGGTAGTTACACACTGATAGGATCCAACCTATATTAAGAGGCCATATAATAAGTATATAAAACTAATTGGTTTTGCTGTAACTAGTTTTTATCAAGTTGACTGATAGGTTTGATGTACATGTCCAAAAAGTCACTCCAAAGAGAAAATTCAGCTTATTTATTTAAAAAATATTTATTGAATAATACAACATTCAAGGCATTATGGAGAACTCCTAGAGGTTGCAGAAATAAATAAAACACAAAGAAGCAAGGTCAAGTAGGGAGAACAAATTGCCATAATGCAAATCAGGATGAATTAAATGCTACCAGAGAGATGTACAGTATTACACGGGGTTCAGAGAAAGGAGAGAGTATGTTATATTAGGATCTAAAATTTCAAGTTGCATTTTATTCAGACATTAAAGATTTAAATTGGTGGAGATAGAGTGGTATTCAAGGCAGAAAATACAGCATGAACAATGCCCAGAAAGAAGCTAATAATTGTGGGGCAGAATTAGGCAGCAGTTGACAGTTTTATACATCAGCCTTTTGTAACATAAGCTTGCAAACTAGTGTTCCATCCAGTTTGCTTAACTTGTATTCCAAGTAAACTGTAGGTTGTGAAGAGATAGTGAAGATTTCTGAGTGGGAGAGACTGGGAACCTCTTGAAGGCAAAAACTGATCCTTTCATCTTTGAATCACTAGTACCATGGACAGTGCTAGCGCTTCAATGGATGATATTGAATGACTTTTCAAAATTTTGATTAATTCACTTAAGACTGTACAGTATTTGAAAACAGAGATGATTGAGTTCTGTTGTTCTTCTTTGTATCATCAAAATATCTAATGCTTTCTATATACCTAATATGTTATATACCTAATATGTGTCAAGCACTGTTTTAAGCAATTTGTAGATATGAACCTATATAAGACAGGAACTGTTATATCTCAGATTTTTAACACTTGAAATATGGTGTTTCAAAATGATTGGGATGTATTAATAAAAAGAGTAAAGTTTTTTATAGTTGTTTTTATTGAGGTGGTTGTTTCTGTTTCATGTCAAGGAAGAGAGTGAAGGAGTAAGAGAAGCAAAGTACCTGCCATATATATCATGCAATTCTTTAAAGCCTCCATGCATTTAGTGCCTACTGCCTACCAGGCATTGTGTTACTTGCAAACTGACTAAAATGTGGTTGCTATGCTGGAAACTAACATGTGGATACATAATTAGAGCATGATATGATAATTGCCTAGGGCTTAGTATGTGCTTTTTAAGAATTTGTTAAACGAATGAGTAGTAAGAGGTTATAATAGTGCTGTAAACGTAGATATATGTAGACAAGGCCATGAAAGACATTCAGAATCATATTGTATGTTATTTACATATATAAATATCTATAAAGAGTTCTGGATTTTCCAGACAAGAAGTTTATGAAAATAATTCAGACATGGATATAGGAGCACTAGATTCATTGGATCCAGTCAAGGAATGGAAACTGTAATAGGTTAAGAACATAATTGTGCTTGAGTATTAGATAATGTGTATATTTTCTTTCAGGAAGGTGGATTGTGAGACTACTCCTTTTAAAGGGCATGATGGTTTAGTGAGACTAGACCTACTTGTCTGTTTAGTGTGACTAAACTTATTTGTCTCTTACTCTGGTAAGAAAAATAGCCCTGCAGGTCAGCATCAATACAACCAACCCAAATCTGTGGTTGCTATGTAGCCTCAGCTAGTTGAGAAGCAAACCCCAAACTTATTAGGGAAGGAAACCCCAAATTGCATTGGATAATAAACCTAAATTTCTTGAAAACACAAAATTGGGTCTTTTGTGAATTATCATATTTAATATTGGGAAGATTTAACATTACATTTTAAGAAGATGATTAAATCAAACCCATAGTATTCATAGTTTTATATTTGGAAATAATTTGTGAATTTTTGGTATTTTGAGTACTTGTAACATTTAAGAGAATTTGGCATTTTAAGAGTATAATTTGCCAATTTAAAGTTCCTAACAGATAGGACTTGTGATTACAATTAAAAATTTGTCACTGAGTAATTGTGAATTTTTTATAACAGGATAACATGATTTTCCTAAATTTGTAAAAAAATATTGGTATTTAATGAGAAATTAAGATTGACTATATTATATTTAAATTTTTATGTTTATAATAACTCCATAAGTACTTGAGATGGTCTGTCTATTAGACAATCAATTTACTTAAAAGTAAAATATAACATGCTAAATGTATAAGTGCAGGATAAAATATTTAAGGACATTTAAATAAATAAAATCCCTTTTTCTTTTTTAGCTTAACTAAAAATTTGTTCATTTTGTTGATCTTTTTAAACACCTAACTTTTGGATTTATTTTCTCTCTGGTTTTCATAATCTTTCTTATTCATTTCTACTATTATTCTATTATTTCTTACTTCTACATTTCTACTATTATTCTATTATTTCTTACTTCTACTTGCTCTAAGTTTAGTCTGCTCTTCCCCCCCCACCAGTGTTTTAAGGGGGGAGTCTTGGTTGTTGATTTGACATATATTTTTCCTTTTTTAATGTAGGCATTTATAGCTATAATTTTTCCTTCTATGCAAGATTTTTGCTGCATCTCATAATTTTTGGAACGTTGTATTTTCATTTTCATTCTTCTCAAAGTATTTTATAATTTCTCTTTTGATTTCTTTTCCCACCTATTGGCTATTTAGAATTCTGTTGCTTAATTTCCAAAATATTTGTGAATTTCCAAAATTTCTTCCTGATACAGATTTCTAATTTCATTCCATTGTAGTCATAGACCATATTTTGTATGATTTTAATTCTTTTAAATGTATTGAAAATTCTTTTAGAATATTCTCTACTGGAGAATATTCTATGTTCCCTTGAGAATAATTGCATTCTGTTGTTTTTGGTTGGAGTGTTTTCTAAGTGTTGCTCAAGTCTGTGTGGTTTATAATGTTGTCCAAATCTTTTATTACCTTTTTGATCTTTCAACCTATTTCTATCTTTAAATCTAAACTGTGTCTCCTTTGGAATGCATATTGGTGGATCTTGTTTTTTATCAAATCTGACAATTTCTGTCTTTTGATCAGATTTTCTAATCAAATCACAGTTAATACTATTATTGATATAGTTGAATTTGTCTATTACTTTTGCCTTCAGTAAATCTTGTCTTTTTTATTCATCTAGTCTTCCTTGTACTAAGCAAGTATTTTCTAGTGTGTAACATTTCAATTTCTTTAATATATTTTTTTCTCGACTTTTTGAGTTAATTTCTTAGTTACTGAGCTAGAAATTACTATATGCAGCTTCCTTATCAAAATATGCTTTTGATTTATACTGCTTATGGTGAGACACAGAAACTTACTTTATACAGTAACTCCCCTACATATGAATGAATTCCATTCTGAGAGTGCATTCATAAGTACAATTTGTTCGTAAGTCCAACAAAGTTAGCCTAGGTACACAGCTAACACAATCGGCTATATAGTACTGTACTATAATAGATTTATAATGCTTTTCACACAAATAATACATAAAAGACAAACAAAAAATAAAGAAAACATTTTTAATCTTACAGTCCAGTACCTTGAAAAGTACAGTAGTACAGTACAACAGCTGGCATACAGAGGCTGGCATTGAGTGAACAGGCAAGAAGAGTTACTGACTGGAGGAGTGACAGGAGGTGGGAGATGGTAGAGCTGAAGGATCGTCAGCAATGGGAGATGGAGTGCAAGCTGAAATTTCACTCACAACTGACTTTGATGGCACAGGTTCTGGTTCCTTGCTGGATTCAATTCTATCTACCCTCTTGAAAAAATGATCCAGTGATGTCTGGATAGTAGCTCTTTTTGTCTCCTCATAGATGACATGGTTGTACTGGATGCATTCTGAATGGCTGCTGCAACCTTTATGTACCATTCTACATTTGGGTCCTGTGCCTCAAAAACTAACAAACAGTGCCTCCTCAAATAAAGAAAATCTCCTTGCCATTTCCTGCATCATGAATCTTCGGTTCTTCAGTTACTTTTTCCTCTTGTCTCTCTTTGTCCTTTCTCTGGGCACATTCACATCTTTGAAAGTTTGCAACTTGAAGGTTCGTATGTAGGGGACTTTCTGTATAGCTCTATTCCTTCTTCCCAATTTTTGTGTAGTTATCATTGTACATTTTACTTCTATGCATGTTCCAAAACCAACAATCTATTGTTATAATAATTTATATACTTTTATGGTTTTAAAGAAGTTGAGAGAAAAAGGAGATCAAGCATGTATTTATAAAGTTTGTTATATTAACATTTTTATTTATCTTTCTGGATTTTTTAAATCTGTTCCTTTGGATTCACGTTACTGTCTGATGTCATTTTCTTAATCCAATAGAACTGTGCTCTTTTGTACCTCCTTTGTTCCCTTATTATCAAATATATTTCTATCTACTCTTCCCAATAATACAATAATATTCATATTGTTTTACAAAATTACTTTTTAAATTACTTAAATTACATCATATATATATGATGACATATATATTGTATTGAATAATTCTGCCATTATCTTTACCTATGCCTCTATGTGTGTTTATATATATATTCCAGTTACTCTCTGGGTCACATTCTTTCAGACTTAAAAAACTTCCTTTAGTATTTATTGTAAGGTATGCCTACTAGAGATGGATTTTTTCAGTTTTTGTTTATTTCAGAAAGCCTTTATTTTGCCTTCCTCCTGAAACATATCTTTGATGGATATGAGATTCTTTTTTTTTTTTCCCTCACTGCTTCCATCCCACTGTATACTGGCCTTTATTGTTTCTGATGAAAAATTAGCTGTTCATTGTATTGGAGTTCCCTTGTACACGACAAGTCCTTTTTCTCTTGCTGCTTTCAAGATTTTCTGCTTGTCAGTGGCTTTCTATGTTTTTAATATGGTGTGTCTTGGTTGTGAATCACTTTGTATTTACCTCTTTGGAGTTAATTTAGCTTATTGAATGTGCAGATTAAAGATTTTCATCACATTTGGGAAGCTTTTACTCATTATTTCTTTGAATATTTTCTGCTCTTTTCTCATCCTTATTTCCTTCTGGTACTCAGGTACTTAATGGTGTCCCACATTTCTCTATGGGCTGTTTATTTTTCTTTATTCTTTTCTCTCTGTTCTTTGAATTATAAACTCTCTCTTGATTTATCTTTAAGGTTTCTATTTATTTTCTGTCAGCTTAAATTTACTGTTGAGCCCCTCTAGGGAAATTTTTAGTTTTATATTATTTATTATACTTTTCACTTCATAATTTCCTTTTGGTTCTTTGTTATAATTTTATAATTTAATTTCTATTAATCTTATAATATCTGTCTATTAATAAATATTCTCTTTTTGTGAGACATTGTCATGATACCTTTGTTTATTTTGTTAAGCCTATGCTTAGTATATTTTTAATGGCTGATTTGATGCCTTTGTTATATACAAGATCTGGGCCCTTTCACAGGCAATTTCTGTTTCCTGATTTTTTCCCCCTGTATATGGGTCACATTTTCCTGTTGCTTTACGTGGCTCAAAATTTTAAACTGAATACTGGGTAATAAACTGTGTGGATTCTCTCTTCTCCTCCAGAGCTTGTTGCTGCTGTTTGCTTGTTTATTCTTTCAAAGACTTTGCTTGACTATTTTCCTGAAGTCTATTTTCCCCACAGTGTGCAGTCTCTGACATCTCTTCTCAGAGGGGAAAAAACTCACCTATGCAGTCACACTGGATGATTCTTTAGCAGGGTTCTCTTTGACTGTGTCATGTCCTGATCACTCTATTGAGCCAGCTGCTTCTATTGGTATCATACTCAGATTTAGGCTCTATTAATTGCTGTCTGATTGCAGTATTGTTTCATCAGTGCCCTGGGGCATAAATTGGTCCACAATCTGATAAAATTAAATTCAAGTTCCTTTTCTGATTTAGTTTTTAAGGCTAGTCTCTTAGATAGGTTATGTCTCCAGGAAGACTTCTTAGTTGTCTCTTTCTCTGGTTCTCTCTAGTAAACTATCTGGCCTATGATTTAGCAAGGGCTGTCAGCCTCCTCTTAATTACTTACTACCAAAACCTCCATTGTTTTTGAGAGCACTGTTAAGGCTTTTAACTTTTAATACTCTTCCAAATAAAGTCAGTTCCCTTGGGAAGAGCTTCAGAGCTCTCTGTTCTTATTGCCTACTTCTCCTCTTGAGCAAAGTCTCTGAACCACTACTCCAGAGCTGGTTATAGAAAAGTGTCCTACTTTTCCCAGAGTGACATTTCTTCTTTATAAGCAGCACAATGGGAGGCGGTGATAACCTCTGGTCTTCTTGGCTTGCCTCTTCTGGAACATAACTGTTATACTAGCAAGCTAGAGTTAGAGTAATTGGGACCCCTGTATTCTATGTCACACATGAAGTATAGCTTCTTCTCTATAAGTAGGAACTGTGTGGGAAAAGTGAGCCCTAAATCTCTCGGTTGCACTTGTCTGGAATTTATCTCAGTATCATGGAACTTGGGGTTATAAGAAATGCTGGTGACCTGCCCAACCTATGAAGATAACATAGCCTTTCTCTGTGAGCTTGGGAGAGAGGGAGTACCATCTTCTTGATTATACCTGCCAGGATTAGAGCTTTCATCATGTTGACTGAGGGCAGGGGAGAAGGGTTCAGGTAATAGCTGAAGTACAATAGATTTTTACTTTTCTCACTGAGATTTAGTATATTTGCTTCAATACATGTTTCTTAGTCTTCTGTAAGTCCTTGGGATAATTCTTGGAAATGTTAATTTTTTTTAATACAATTTTCACTAATTCTGGGTTATTTCACTAGAGAACTAGTCCATGAAACACCTCATACTACCAATCTGTAAGTGACCAATAACAGTATTTTTAAACTTTCCTGAAGAATTTATGCTCCACCAGACAGTCATAGAGAATAGAAAGGACAAAAAGTTCTTACAGAGCAGACCATGTAGAAGAGAATTAGTGAGCTTGAAGATAAAGTATAGAAATGATACAGATAAAAGAGAGGGAGAGAATTAAGATATAAAAAAATAAGGAAATTCTACAAGAACTATCTGACTCCATTAAGAAGGGCAACATAAAGATAATGGGTATCCCAGAAGGAGAAGGGAGGGAGAAGGGAGAAGATAATTTATTTAAAAAAATAATAGCTGAGAAGCTCCCAAACCTGGGGAAGGAACTGGATATACGAGTTCATGAAGCTAAAAGAACACCTAATTACCTCAATGCAAAATAACCTTCTTCATGACACATTATATTAATACTATCAAAAGTCAATGGCAAAGATATAATTTTTTTTTTCTTGTGGTACGCGGGCCTCTCACTGCTGTGGCCTCTCCCATTGTGGAGCACAGGCTCAGCGGCCATGGCTCACGGGCCCAGCCACTCCACAGCATGTGGGATCCTCCCGGACCGGGGCACGAACCTGTGTCCTCTGCGTCGGCAGGCAGACTCTCAACCACTGTGCCACCAGGGAAGCCCCCAAAGATATCATTTTAAAGGCTGCCTGGGATGGGGAAATGGTAACCTATAAAGGAACCCCCATTAGGCTATCAGCAGATTTCTCAGGAGAAGCTCTACAGGCCAGGAGAGATTGGAATGACATACTCAAAATATTAAAAGATAAAAACTGTCAGCCGAGAATACTCTATCCAGCAAAGTTATCCTTCAATGTGAAGGAGAAATAAAGGCTTTACCAAACAAACAAAGGCTGAGAGAGTTCATCACCACTATACCTGCTTTATAAGAAATGTTGAAAGGAGCTCTTCTACCTGAAACAAAAAGGCAAAAGTATACAAAACTTTGAACAATGTGTTACATAGACAGAATCATAAATTTGAAGTTCTATCTCAGAATAGGTTGTTAACCACTTAATTATAGCATAAAGGTTAAAGGAAAAAAAACAGTAAAAATAACCATAGCTACTTTAATTTTTTAGCAAACGTACAACATAAAAAGGGAAATTTTGAGAAAACAAAAACATAAAAGAGGAAGAGGAAAAGGATGGAATCCATACAGGCAAATGAAGACACAATGCTATCAGCAGAAAAAGGACTATTTTATCTATGAGATGTTTTATATAAACCTCATGGTAACCACAAAACACAAATCTAGAGCACAGATGTGAAACAAAAAAAGAGAAACTGAAAAAAACATCATAGAAAATCACCAATCAAAAGATACAGAGGGGCTGTATGGATTAAAAATAAGACCCAACTATATGCTGCATTCATGGGTCTCATCTTAGCTCTAAAGACAAACATAATCTCAAAGTGAAAGGATGGAAGATGATACTCCAAGCAAATGGCAGCCAAAAGAAAGCAAGTATAGCCATGCTCATGTATTCATATCAGACAAAATAGAGTCAAGCCAAAAAAGGTAACAAGAAACAAAGATGGACATTATATAATGATAAGAGAGTCACATTATCAAGAAGACATAATAGTTATTATAATATATTCACCTAACATAGGAGCACCAAATATATAAAGCAATTATTAGCAGACCTAAAGAGAGAATTTGATGACAACACAATAGTAGTAGGGGACTTTATTACCCTATTTACATCAATGGATAGATCATCTAGACAGAAAGTCAACAGTGCCTTAAATGAAACATGAAACCATATGGACTTATACAGAAAAGAATTATAGAATTATACAGAACATTCCATCTCAGTGCAACAGAATACACATTCTTCTCAAGTGGTCATGTAACATCCTCAAGGGTAGATCATATGTTGGGACACAAAACTAGTCTCAATAAATTAAGATCTAAATCATATCAAGCATGCTTTCTGACCACAATGGTCTGAAACTAGAAATCAAATACAAGAAGAAGCTGGGAAAATCACAAGTATGTGAAGACTAGGCAACATGGTACTGGACAACTATTGAGTCAATGAAGAAATCAAAGGAGAAATAAACAAATACCTGAATACAAATGAAAATGAAAATATGACCTATCACAATCTGTGGGATGCAGCAAAAGCAGTACTAAGAGGGAAGTCTATAGCAATATAGGCCTACATCAAGAAACAAGAGAAGTCTCAAACAATCTAATATTATAGCTAAAGGAACTAAAAAAAGAACAAACAAAACCCAAGAGACAAAAAAGACAATAGAAAAGACAATGAAGCTAAGAACTTGTTCCTTAAAAAGATAAAATTGACAAACTTTTAACTAGACTCATGAAGAAAAAAAGAGAGAAGGCTCAGATAAATAAAATCAGAAACAAAAGAGAGGAAATTATAATGGATACCATAGAAATACAAAAAATTATAAGAAAATACTACAAACAGCTATTTGTCAACAAACTGGACAACCTATAAAAAAATGGATAAATTCTTAGACTCATGCAACCTTCCGAAACTTAGTAATGAAGGAATAGAAAATTTGAACAGATCAGTTATGAGTAATGAAATCGAATCACTGATCAAAAACCTCCCAACACACAAAAGTCCAGGACCAGACAGCTTCACTGGTGAATTCTACCAAAAATTCAAAGATTTAATACCTATCCTTCTCAAACTCTTCTAAAAAATGTAATGAATGGGAATGCCTCCTAAATCATTTTACAAGGCCAATATTACCCTGATACAAAAACCAGACAAAGACCCCACACAAAAATGAAAATTATAGGACAATATCTCTGATGAACATAGATGCAAAATTCTCAAGAAAATATTGGGACACTGAATACAACAACGTATTAAAAGGATCATGCACTGTGATAAAGTAGGATTTATTCCAGAGATTCAAGGATGTTTCCACAAATCAACCAACCAACATGATATACCAGATGAACAAAATTAAAGATAAAGATCATATGATCATCTCAATAGATTCAGAAAAAAGCATTTGAAAAATTCAACACCCATTTATGATAAAAACTCTCAATAAAATGGGCATAGAAGAAATGTGTCTCAACATGATGAAGTCCATATATGACAAACCCACAGCTAACATCATACTCAATGGTGTAACACTGAACACTATCCCTATAAGGTAGGAACAAAACAAAGATGCCCACTCTCTCCACTTTTATTCAACATAGTATTGGAAGTGCTGACCAGAGTAATTAGGCAAAAAAAGAAATAAACGACATCCAACTTGGAAAGGAATAAGTAAAACTATAATTATTTGCAGATGACATATTTTCTATATAGAAAACCCTCAAGATTCCACCAAAAACCTGTTATTAGAAATAAAGAACAAATATAGTAAAATTCTAGAATATAAAATCAATATACAAAAATCTGTTATGTTTCTATATACTAACAACTAACTAGCAGAAAAAGAAATTAAGAAAACAATGCTGATTACCATGCAACAAAAAGAATAAAATAACTAGAAATAAATTTTTCACCAAGGAAGTGAAAGACCTCTACACTCAAAACTATAAGATATTGTTGAAAAAAACTAAATACACAAAGAAATGGAAAGATAGTCTGTGATTATCGATTGGAAGAATTACCATTGTTAAAATGTCCATATTATTTAAAGCAACCTACAAATTCAATACAATCCCCATCAAAATTTCAACAACATTTTTCACAGAAATAAAACCCCCAAAATCCTAAAATTTGTGTGGAACCACAAAAGACCCCAAACAGTCAAAGCAATCTTCAGAAAAAAAAGAAGAAAACTGGGGGGTTATCACACTCCAAGATTTCAAATTATACTACAAAGCTATAACAATCAAAACAACATAGTATTTGCAGAAAAACTCACACAGATATCAATGAAACAGAATTGAGAGCCCATAAATAAACTCATACATATATGGATGATTAATTTTCAACAAAGGAGCCAAGAATATACAATGGGAAAGGACAGTGTCTTCAATAAATGCTGCTGGGAAAACTGGACAGTCATATGCAAAAGAATGAAACTAGACCACTATCTTAAAAAAAAACACACAAAAATCAACTCAAAATAGATTAAAGAAATGAATGTAAGACCTGAAACTGTAAAACTCCTGGAAGAAAACATAGGTAGTATTCTCTTTTAGACTGGTCTTAGCAGTATCATACTTTTTGGATGTTTCCTCAGGCAAAGGAAACAAAAGCCAAAATGAACAAACAGGACTATGTCAACATAAAAACTTCTACACAGTAAAGGAAACCATCAGAAAAATGAAAAGCAACTTAGCAAATGGGATAAGATATTTGCAAACCACATATCTGATAAGGGGTTAATATCCAAAATACATAACTAATTCATACAACTCAATAACAACAAAATCAAACAACCTAATTTTAAAAAAGGGCAGAGGGTCTGAATAGGCATTTTTCCAAAGAAGGGATACAGATGGCCAACAGACACATAAAAAGATGTTCAGCACCACTAATTATTAGGGAAATGCAAATCAAAACCACAATGAGATATCACCTCATGTCAGTTAGAATGGCAATTATAAAACAAAAAATAAAAAGTATTGGAGAGGAGGAGAAAGGGAATTCTCTTACACTGTTGGTGGGAATGTAAATTTATGAGCCACTATGGAGAACAGTATGGAGATTCTTTAAAAAAATACAAACAGAATTACCATATGATATGCACCCTGAAGTTCATTGCAGCTTTATTTACAATAGCCAAGATATGAAAACAACCTAAATGCCCACTGATGGATGAATGGATAAAGAAGATGTGGTATATATACATACAATGAAATACTACTCAGCCATAAATAAGTAAGTAAATAAATAAATAAATAAATATTCATATATATATATATATATATATATATATATATATATATATATATATATATAAAATCTTGCCATATGTGAAAACCTTGGGTGGACCTTGAGGGTTTTATACTAAGTGAAATAAGTCAGGTGGAGAAAGAAAAATTTTGTATGATTTAACTCATGGAATAAAAAAACAAATAAAACAAAAACACACAGATACAGAGGACAGAATAGTGGTTACCAGAAGGGAAATAGTGTTGTTGGGGGTGGCAAAATGGGTAAATGGGGTCAACTGTATGGTGGTGGATGGATACTAAACTTTTGGTGGTGAGCACACTGTAGTGCACAGAAGTCAAAATATAATGTTGTGTACATGAAATTTATATAAAATTATAATCCAGTTACTTCAATAGGGTGTTATACCTTTTTTTAAAAAGTTCGTTCTTTAGTTCATGTGCTTCTATAATTTTAGAATGTGTCAAGTTGTCTGTCTTTTCTGGCTCTATCAGTTACCATGCCAGTGTGGTTTCTCTCTGATCAACACTGGATGACGAGTTTACTGCATTATGGTAGGTACAAGAAAAAATTATTTAATCAACTAAATTGTTTAAGAGAGCATAAGATTTATGGAACTCAAGACACATCTAAATTTTCCTTTAGAATGAGGGCATTTATTCATCCTGCAACCTATGTTGAATGTTGGTGGCTGAGTAGAAATTATTCCGAGAAAATCTGGGATTGAGTGGGGAGATACAGAGTTACCAGAGATCATGACTATTTCTGGATAGAGAAGGTAGGAGTAATAGTGTGCCCAAGAGAGCATATAGACTTGAGGAACTGAAAGAAGTTTAGTGTGACTGGAGCATAAGTTTGGAGGTAAAATGTAGCAAGATATTTAATGGTAGATTTAAGGAAAGCTAGATCATGAAGTCAATTTATGTTAGGCTTAGCAGTCTCCATTAAACTGAAAAGTGGCATTGTCCCTCAGTTATGAGAAGAGTTGGATTGAAGTACACTTAAAAAACCTTTCTCCTGTGGGTCACCCTTTGGTTTTATTTGAATTGAATTTTCTCTATTTTTTATGAAATATCCTTAGGACTTGTATGAAGGGGAATATAGTATTTCTAAGAGAGATTAAAAAGTATCTAAAGCAGAGCTGGAGGGCATGAATGGATGCAAAGGCATCTTTTATTCCCCTGGCATCATAAAAACAGGTGAATTATTACTAAACCATGGAGATCTTGGCATCTAAATCATAGATGGAACTGCATAACCGGAACCTATCAGAGAAATGATATTGTCAAAACAGTTACAGCTCTATTATGCTGTCCACTTTAGCCAGGTCACACACACAATTGGATTAGTAACAGCTCTAGGCTAGCTGAGTTAAAATTGGATAGAACCAAAACAGATTCATAAGGTCTTGTGTCTTTTGGGTATGACAGGAAACCACCCTGGGGAAAAGATGATATCCACAAATTCTGTTCCACTGGGCTGTTCATTGTCAGACTAAAGGGGATTTGGAAAATTGTTTATTTATACTTAATTTTGTGAATTGTTCCCTTGGCCCTTAACTCTCACAGTTGCATTTACATAATTATAATTACAACATAGTTATTTCTGATAATTTTAAGTGAAAGATATTTTCCCCCTGTGCCCATATCAGGCATGTAATTGGATCTCAGTAGATATATCCTGACTTATTTGGAAGTGAAGGATCACAGTCATTCCCATGGTACCTCTTTTAAATAGAGTCTGGCACAGGTTCTGTCACTTAAAGACTCACCAATTCCTATTTTTTAATCATATTGAAACTAGTTGACATTTTGTCCCCATTGTGTATTGATGTGTTTCTTGAGAAAGTAGAGTTCAGACGCTTAAAGAATTTCCCAGTCCTTTCTTCTATCCCTTATCTCCTTAGAGTTGATAGTGAACCCCTGGAATCAGGGTGACATCCCTAATCCCACACTGCCCATGAGATAAATTTGTCTTTCTTCTTTTTTTTCAATATGCTTGTTAATAAATGGAAAGGTGAATTGATTTTTAGAAAGAATTGGGAAACATAGGAAATCTGGAATTCCTTTCCACAGGGAATAATATCTAAGAAATAGTATGGGTATACCTATATTAGAGAAGATTAGATAAAATGGTACCTCTGTATGGAAAAAAGCAGTTTCTATGGGAGTTCTTTTAGACTAATAAGGATTTTAAAACTTTTAAAAGTATCTTTATTACAAAAATAGTTTTAGAGTATTTGGAAAATATAGAATATTCAAAGAACAAAATTAAAATTATGTATATTCTCATTTTTAAATTATAACTTCCGTCAATTTGAAGTATGTCTTAACATCTTTCTTCTGTATGATTTTTAAAAAATTAGATCACACCTTTTTTCCCTCTTCACATTGTTTGCATGTTTCCACATTACTAAATAGTCTTAAAAATATTTTTATCTGGTCTCAGTTCGTTAGACATTTAGATTGTTTCTATTTTTCTCTGCACTGAATAATGGCATGATAATCTTTATTATCCATGTTTATTAGCCCTTTTATTATTATATCTTATGACATTATTAGAAAAAAATCACTCAATCACAAGATCTGAAATAAACGAAGGATGCTAAATACTAAGCCACCTATATTATCTTATATTATTAATTGATCATGACCCTTTTTCTCCTACTGAACCTGGTCAAGACCTCAAAATACTTTATTTTTCTCGTATATTTATATTTGTGTTCAAGACAGTCCTACAGTTTGAAATGTTTTGTCATTTGACAACTTATGTCTGATTTTAGCCAATTCAATTTTACTTTTCAAATCCTTGCATGCTGCAATTACTAAACAGTCTAATTTATTAGTATGATTTTTATAGTAGGTTTTCACTCAATCTTATCTACTCCAGATTTTATCCACTCCACGGATACCTTGCTCTACTTTCAGACTTGCCTTCTTTTTCACATCAGTCCTATCTTGTTCATGACCTTTTAACATAACTCTTTACTAGGGGAATTAAATATCAGCTCTTAATTCCAGTATTTGAAACATTTATAGAGAAAGTAGGTTTTTTTTTTTCAATTAAAATGTTTTTAGGACATTTGTGAATTGTTCCCATGGCCCTTAACTCTCACAGTTGCATTTACATAATTATAATTACAACATAGTTATTTCTGATAATTTTAAGCAAGTGAAAGATGTTTTCCCCCTGTGCCCATATCAGGCATGTAATTGGAGCTCAGTAGATATATCTTGACTTATTTAGAAGTGAAGGATCACAGTCATTCTCATGGTACCTCTTTGTTTTTAGGAAAGTTGGACAAAGGGTTAAGTACAGGTCAAGAGTAGTGAAGTATTTTTGGATTTATGGCTTAGCTTTCTTTCCCTACCACAAAGTAAATAATACTTTCCATTCAGAAAAATTTAAAGGTCTTTAGCTAGCTGAAGAAGGGAAAATCTAAAAGCAAGAAATCTAATGACATGTCAGAGGTTTGGATTTCATACCAGGATAGAGACTGTGTGTTTACTCTCAAATGGTCTGCATTAAAATCAGTACTTTGTTTTCAATGTTTAACTTCCTGAACAGTATTGGCCACTGTCCCAAGTTCAATATAGGTATGTAGTGTTTTATCATCTAAATAGCATCTTTTAAAGGAAATCACTGGTTAGTTACAATGCTATTTTATTTTGCTTCATATCTAGCACTCACATTTGATGGTACTGCACATATATACTACTTATATTTTTGTGCAAAACAGTGCTAACTAAAAGCAGAGTTTTAATGGTAGTGCTTCCAGTGTAAATTGGAAAATGCTAGTATAACTAGGTTCACTAGAGTATGATAGGAGTAGAGACTTTTCTGTAGTAATCAAAGGTTCAGTGTCAGGAAATTAAGCAAATCTGTATTTTCACAGAAAAATGGAAGAGGATCCCTTGAGTTTATGGTACATTATTATAAAAAGCTTGAAGGCAAATTTCCTGTATGTTAGACCTTTACCTGCACATTAAAATGCAGTTGTTGTCATTTACAGTGCTTTATGGTCTTCAAACTATACTGCAAAGATCAGTACATCCTTTTATTAGTTCATGTACTCTTGGAATCTTCTGTTTAAAGTTCTCCAGTAGTCTTAGCTGTTCAATTAGTCGATGCCACATTCTAATGCTCACATGATGCTGCATGTATGTAGGATAATTAGATCCGCTTCCTGAGGTTATTTTTAGTTTTTTCAAAGGAGTTGGGAATGCAATAAATTTGCTCCATGCTGTTATTTATGGGGAAACGACTTGTATTTGATGATAGTTTACTCTGATGGTATTTGGAGAAAATTGGCAAAATTTTAACTTTTTTTTTTATCAATGGGTTTCTGTTTCTGGCACTTGCTTTTAAAAAAGTACCATGCCTGCTGCTGTACATAATAAATTCATCACACCATGATCCAGTGCCAAGTCAACTTAGGGAAAAAATAACCTGGGCTCTTGTCTGAGCTATGCATTTTGGAAATGACGGACTTCTGAATCTTAAACTTGAAGTCTCATTATAGGAATGGTGAGAGCCATATGGCCTAAAAAGCCTAAGGAAAATGGATAGAGAAGTACATCTGGCCCTTTTGGCATCTACCACCACATTCTGCTAACACCGTGGAAATGTGAATAGCTCCTTGAGTGAGGGGGTGATTTGGTGTTTCAAGCAATGTTAATAGGCTGTCATTTTAGTTTCGCATGATGTTTGCTATCAGAAAGTGGAATTGTTTCTGTTTAGTTCAACCATCAAATAGTGGGTGCTTATTAGGTATCAGAAACTGTATGTAGGTGCTGTGGAATGCAATTCCCTGCTCTGTAGAAGTTTGTAGTGTAGTGGGCAAAACAGTTATATAAATGAATAAGTGCAATATCATGTGATAAGTGCTATCTATGATATAGATAGAGAATGTGAGCTGGAAAAAGTGTGCTTTGAGAATCAAAGTACCACTTCAGTTTGTCTCTGTTCTGCTTCATGCCAGGAATGAGGTTTGGGGATATGTACTGCTAACCTGAACACTAGCACCTCTGTGGGGTTGCAGTGCCTTTCAAACTCATCATGGGCATCCAAAGTGTCTTCCCAGACAAAGTTTACCAAAGACTATAGCAGTACCTACACCAGAAATTATCCTACCTTTCCCTTCCTCACCCAAAACAAAATGTATCATTTTAAGGAAGTTAGAGTTATATGCCAAGTATATATTTGATTTTACATTGGCATTGTGGTGGTTAAACAATTGATTTTGAGGAAGAATCACTAAAATTAATGCACAGAAAATAAATTTGCATCTAATATGCAAGACACATTATGTGTTATGTCACATTTTGTGTGGGCTCTTTGATTTGTCTGTCAAGCTCTTATTTAAGCTCCAAACGACAGCTGCTCAGGTGTCACCTTTTTTTTGAAGCTATCCCTGCCCTTGCCTTAAATAATAAACATATCCAATTCTATCGCTACTATCTTGACATAGTTCACATTATATTCAGGCTTTATAACTTATTAACTGTGTGATTACAGACAAGTAATTTAACTTCTCTCTCCTCAGTTTCCTTATTTGTAAAAAGAAAGAATGATCCCTAACTTGTAACTCTGCTCTGAATGTTAACTGAACTTTGCAATATGAAGTATCTGGCACAGTATCTGATTAGTGATTAATAATCATTGTTGTGTTTGGCTGTTCTATAAGACTATGTACTTCCTGGTGTCAGGAATAGCACCTTGCATAAGGTAGTATCTCTATAAATCATGGCTTAACTTAATTATGTCTCTGTCCTTCTAGATCTCAATATCTTTTAGGTAAAAATGGTGGTAAAATGTTTTATTGCTTAAACTAATCTGTCAGAGGAAGAATCTCCTTTTAACTTATGGAAATTCCTTAACTTGGAAGATCCTTAAGGAGTGATATTAAAGTAGGACGTGTTATGATCCTTTTTCAGGGCGATGGAGGTCTTAAGAACCCACATCATGTCCTTAATTACATATCCACTTGTAATTCTGAGGGCAGACATGTTACCAGATTGAATACAAGGCACTGTATAATGCCCTTTCCAGAGATAATACCCAAAAGAAGCATTTCATAAATTATGTAGCCTATATAAGGATAGAAAGAGAGCACAGAAAACAATATGCATTAGAGGCCACATTAAATGAGAAAAAATTCAATTTTGAATGAGGAGACAGTTGGAATTCCACCCCTACTTCCAAGCTAATCTGGGCAAATCATTTACTTTAAGGTTCAAGTTTACCACCATCAATAAAATAAGGTTAATACTTTCTACTCTAGGGATTAGAATGAAAATTAAACATACTATATATATATATATATATATATATAAACATATTATATATAAAACTACATTACACAATGCTTTCTTGAAGTTGGAGATTTTCATGACTGCTAGAATGTTTTCCCAAAGGCAGTGGTTCTCAACATTGGCTGCACATTAGAATCTCCTGGGGAGATTAAAAAACCTCAAATCCTCCTATGTCTTTGACTGGCATTTGGTGTTGGATCCTTCTAAAATTCTAGTAGTAACCGATGTATGTTCCTGATGCAGACTCTCTGCTGTGGCCTTTGTCTCTGCCTCTGGCATGGTCACTCCTTCTGTGAGCTCCCCAACCAAATATTCTGTAAATTTTCATGCTGAACTTTGGGGATATGCATGAAAGTGTGTGTTCTGTTTATTCCACACATGGACTAGCAGAACTGAGTTCAAACCCTCAGTCTGCTCAACTATGATGCACTGCTCTGTTCGCTTAGATATACCCTATTCCAGGCTTGGCTGGAGGCACTGTCCTCCTAGAGTTCCCAATGCAAAACACAGCCAAAGTCCTCCTCAGCATTTTCCCCCAAAACCTCTCAAACACATAGGTTGAGACAATGGCCTGACATCTGTTTCCCTTTTTCTGTCTTCTTTATCTATCTCCAATCCTTTAGTTCCATCTGGATGATGTAATCACCCATAGGTAAAATTTTATCATCAATTGGGTGTGCAGCTTGACATACTAAAGGGGATGGCAAAGGGTGATAGAGTAAATATTTGTGTTCTCCCAACCCCTGAATTAATATGTTGAAACTTTTATTCCTCTAATGTGATGGTATTTGGAGATGGAACCTTTGGAAGGTGATTAGGTCATGAGGTCAGAGTCATCATGAATGCAATTAGTGCTCTTACAAAAGAGACCACAGAGAGTTCCCTCACTTCTTCCACTGTGTGAGGACACAGTGAAAAGATGGTGGTCTATGAACCAGGAAACAGGTTCTCATCAGACACCAAATCTGCTAGCGCCATGATCTTGGACTTCCCAGCTTCCAAAACTGTCAGAAATAAATTTCTGTTTTTTATAATCCACCCAATCTATGGTATTTTGTTATAGCAGCCTGAACAGACTAAGACACAAAGTAATTTAGAAAATCCCTTCCTTTTCAACAGATTGATTTTCAAGCCTATTATTAGATCTTATTTTGGGCTCAGATGATAAGCTCAGCTCTCTCTTTTATATTTCTTCTTTGCCAGCTGGCCATGGTTCAGTGTGTTTTAAAATATTGTTGCTGAGCTGGATAGTAGAGCTCTCACTTGCATTTTTGTACTCCCACATAACAGGTAAGAGAAGACACACTAATTTTCAGCTTTTTCTTTTTTTTTTCATTTTGCCACAATGTTTGGGAAAAACAACATTCAAAAGCTTCTAGGAGAAAAATATCCATGTAGCCTAACCTCAGTTAAGAATACCCCTTCCTGGGGAGTTCCCTAGTGGCCTAGTAGTTAGGATTCCAGGCTTTCACTGCTGTGGCCTGGGTTCAATCTCTGGTCGGGGAACTGAGATCCCACCTACAAGCTGAACGGTGTGGCCAAAAAAAAAAAAAAAGAAAGAAATACCCCTTCCTGGTATTATTGCTCTCTTTATATCTGTATTTTACAACCTTGCTTTAAGCCAAACATGATCAAAATAATGTATTAAGTGATACTTTCTAGAAACTTTATTCCTAGTTCTTTATTCCTAGTATAGTGCCTGAATATTATACTAGTAATATTGCTGTTAGTATAGTGCTTACATCTATTCACTGTGAAAGTCTTTTATTATGCTAATACCTAAGGATGAGAACATCTAAGCTCTATCTTTAACATGAGAGTAGTACTTTGCAAATCACTGTATATGTAGAAGATAGTCTTGTGATCTGTAGCATAACCTTATCTGTCAAAGAAATTCTTTACAGAAAAGTCTTGCTACTACATTTCCATGTTACTTATCATTTGCCCTCTTAAACCCAAACATTAAAAAGCTTTATGGTAGAGAGCATCATACTGTTGGATGTTTTCTCTAATTTCCACCCTATTTACAACACAGAAGGACTTAAAAATCCAGGGGAGGAAATTCTGGCTCTCCTGACAGCCCCTGTGTGAGAACCTCTGGGTCATATTCTATTGGTCATTGTGGTGGAACCTCTCAGTGCTCACTGATAGCTGTGTTCTCTTCTTCTGGCACTTGTAACTGGACTGTGTTTTCCTAACCTCTTGTTAGCAGGTCATAACTGAGGCATGGCCAATTAAATGTGAACCATTTCCAGACGTGGCTCATAATGCATCCCTCCTATTCTTTTCCTGTGCTAATGAAATAGAGAGCACTCTGAAGACCTGGGGGGACCAAATCACAGAGTGAAAGGAACCTTCAGGAGAAATATTCATTTCCTTCATTTTTCCTAGCCAAAAGAGTGGGAGTAAGGTGGAGTAAAAGAACTGTGAAAACATCCTTCTTGAATATGGGCAATTTACAAAGTTTTCAGCATATTGACTCCACTATTCCATGACCCTATGAGGGCAAATAGATATTGTCTCTTTTTTCATTTATGTTCTTCCTAAAGTTTCTTATAATGCACCTCTAGATACTGATTATCTGATTGTTTCCTTTTTTTTGTTTGTTTTTGTTTGTTTGGGTTTTTTTGTTTTTGTTTTTGTTTTTTTGCAGTACACAGGCCTCTCACTGCTGTGGCCTCTCCCGTTGCGGGGCACAGGCTCCGGACGCACAGGCTCAGCGGCCATGGCTCACGAGCCCAGCTGCTCTGCAGCATGTGGGATCTTCCTGGACCGGGGCACGAACCCGTGTCCCCTGCATCGGCAGGTGGACTCTTAACCACTGCGCCACCAGGGAAGCCCCTGTTTAGTTTTTTAATGGCATAAAAGAGAGATTAGTTGATTTGGTAAAGGAGTCTCTACATCACAAATTATTTAGTCGTTTCTTTGTTCCCATTTTAAATTTTTTTAGAAATGTTTATGCTTGCCATTGTCTCTGTTCTTATCAGGTGTTCCAAACTGCATTCTCCTTTCTCCCTTCCATATATGAATAATAATTTTCTTCTATTTGATTATTTAAGCTCATGGGAAAGTTATGTGTAAAATATCCCAAGTGTATTGTTAAAGTATATTTAAACAATACAAAACATAGTATGTACTAGATGTGTATTATAGTAGAAATTTAAAAAGTATATTTAAAAAGTGAAAATCTAGCCAACCCCTAGCTCTTTTCTTCTCTTATTCTTCCACAGTAGCTACTGATAATAGCTGGGCATGTATTCCTCCAACTGTTTTGTATTCACATACACATAAGTACCAAATTTTAAGAGAAGAGGTTTAAATTCCCACCACATAAAATACAATTTTAAAAACCTACAATATGGGCTTCCCTGGTGGTGCAGTGGTTGAGAGTCCGCCTGCCGATGCAGGGGACACAGGTTCGTGCCCCGGTCTGAGAAGATCCCACATGCTGCGGAGCGGCTGGGCCCGTGAGCCATGGCTACTGAGCCTGCGCGTCCGGAGCCTGTGCTCCTCAACGGGAGAGGCCACAACAGTGAGAGGCCCATGTACAGCAAAACAAACAAACAAACAAAAAAAAACCCTACAATATTAGCCAAATGTTATCTTAAATAAGCCCTAATTTTTCTTAATAGACCTTGAAATTAAAATATTAATCTACATTTGGAAAAAAGTTAATTTTTTTGAGTTGAATTTATAAAAAATTTACATGCTTCTATGTGTAATTTCTGATGGCCCAAGGTGATTCAGAGGAATCAGTGGACACTGCATTACATTCATAGATTCAACCTTGTCATGACACTGAAAAAGAAAATGTTGTCTACCTATATGGTTAAGTTGATACTATTTCAATTAGTAAAATATTTTTGTACCTTTAACGTGGTATTTTCTGGTTTTGGTCCTCTTCCCAAATATTATTAAATCAACAGCCTTTCTTGAAATTCTTGGCTTCAGGATATTGAGGAATTATGTACACATAAAATTTAAAGTTATTTTTAATTGAATTACATTATTACAGGGTATATTCTGTATATTATCAGTTTGGTGGCTTGCTTTTTTAAACTCAGAAATATATAATGGACATTATTTTATATAGTACATATTTTAACACATTTTAATTGGCATTTACATTTCCTTTCTCTCTCTCTCTCTCTCTCTCTCTCTATTACTATTAATGTTTCTGGGAGTATTCTTGTAGAGATCTTCTTGTGACAGTGTGTGTATGTATCTGTTGGATACATTTTAAAGATAGAATCGTTAGATAAAATTGGCCTCCAAAATCATTGTGCAATTCTGTACTCCACTGCTTTGTGCGATCCCAATTACTACTCTGGTAGTTATATTGTGGGCTGTTCATTGAGCTCTATTTTGAAGATGGATATAGGTTTTAGCAACACTGAAATCTTGGGACTAACACAACCATTCAGCTATGGACTGAATGTTTTTGTCCTTCTCAAATTCATATTTTGAAACCTTCAGCCCCAGTGTGATGGTATTTGGAGATGGGGTTTTTGGGGAGGAAATTAGGATTAAATGAGATCAACTAGTTAGAGCCCCCATGATGTAATTTGTGTCCTTAGAAGAAGAGGAGAAACAAAGATCTCTCTCTGCCATGTAGGCATGTAGGAATATAGCCAGAAGGCAGCCATCTGCAAACCAAGAAGATGGGTCTCATCAGACATCAAACTTACTAGCATCTTGATCTTGGATTTTGCAACCTCCAAACTATGAGAAATAAATGTTTGTGGTTTAAGCCATCCAGTCTATGGTATTTTGCTATAGCAGCCTGAACTGACTAAGGCACATTCCATTTTCCTTTAGTTATTGTTTTCCACTGAACCAGCTACATCCCATTCCCTCTCTCAATTCGATTTGCCTATAATTTGGGGTTATTTCAGTGTCTTTCTAGGGGAATTCAATTTTTGGTGCAGTCTTACCTATATAATGACAAGGGTTTATAATCTCTGTTGGGATTTCTCACTATTTTATGTGTAATGAATCACCCCACAATTGGGAGATTTAAAACAACCATTTATTTCAAAACTAGAAAATGATTTGTTTCAAAACTAGAGTCAGAAGGGTACAGTTCTCATGATCTACAGCAGGCTTGGCTGGTGTTGGCTGGACTTACTAATGTGTCTGGAGTCAGCTGCTTCATCAGTTGGGGTCTGACTCATCTAAGATAGCTCAAAGATGAGACTGTATCTCTGTTCATGTCCTCTCCCATTCATTCTTCAGCAGACTAGTTCAGAAGGTAGGGTCCCAAGAGCAAGAGCAGAAGTGTAAAAAACCTGTTGAAGTCCAGGCTTCATATAACATTGTTTTCTCTACATTTAATTGGCCAGAGCAAGTTATATGCCTAGCCCAAAATCAAAGAGTGCAGAAGTAGATGCCAACTCTTTATAAAAGGAGCTTAGAAAAATGGAAGCAAGTTTGCAATCTACTCTAGAGTTCATCAATATTATAACTTCTGGAGACATCTCAGTGATCCAGTCTGCCTCACAGTTATTTTATGATGCAATGTATGTATATGTGTGTGTGTGTACATGTGATAAACCCAAATTCATTGATTTGGAATGGAGAAGATTAAAATGTAACATTCATTTATAGGATGTTCTAGTTAGCTATTTTTTTAATTCAATTTTATTTTTCAATTAATGGATTAAATACAAAAAATTTAAGTGTAAAATAATTTTTAACCAATCTAATGGTTCTTTATAAAGCTTAAAACAAAAATAAAAAATCTACTTTTTATGCCCCTCAACCTTCACTAATTCTTTCTACATTGTCCTAATATGTTTATATCTCAATTTTTGTTAAATACATAGTGTTTTCATTACAATTATGCACATGTTGTTCAGTACCAAGTCTAGGTATATGTTCTGATTATAATTTGTTTTAGCATAAAATTTTATTTTTCAAGCTTTAATAATTTTTGTTCTAATTTGCTTAGTTTTCTTAAAGCATATGGTAAACACTTCCCATAGACATTCACAGTTCCATAAATTACCTCCAAATATATGGTCATAATAATTACATAATTTATTGGTTCATTTTGTTTACCTTTGGAGACATTCTTCCTGGAGGCTTTGGCCTATTGCTCCCATGTAAAATGTTGTTCTTCAGCCGTACTATTTTCTGAGACTCCTCTCTGCTATTGTGCTTGGAATTTTCAGCTCTCCTCTGTTGGTTCCTCTATTATCTCAGTCCCATTTCTTCTTTCCTGGACTGCTTGCTCATCATCTAGTAGCTTCCTGATAAAGGCTACATGGAAAATACATTTTTAAACATTAACAGTCTGAAATTTTATTCTATCCTCTCATTTCATTGCTCTTCTGCATAGTTATATAATGCTATTTTGAAAGTAAAATTTCTAGTTGTCAACATTTCTGTTGGGAATTCTGAAGTCATTGGGATTATCCTTTATATGTATTATTTTTCCTCTTAGAAAGTTATAGATTCTGCTTTATCTTTAGTGTTATGAAATTTATGATAGTTTGCCTTCTTTTGGGTCTTTTAAAATTTATTGCTTTATTCACTGATGGGCCCTTTTATTATAGAGTCTCATATCTTAACGTTATATGAAATATTCTTGTATTGTTTCTTGGCAATTTCCTCTTCATTGTTTTTTGTGATATCTCATATTGAAGCTCCTATTAATCAGATGTTGGATCTCCTGGATTTATCCTTTATGGGTTTTTTTTTCTCTCTTTTGTTCATTTTTTTTTTTTTTGGTCTTATGTTGTACTCAGTTTTATCTTCTAATTATTTTTCAGTCAAAAATTAGCTATTATATTTTTAATTTCCAAAAGCTTTCTTCTTTTCTAACTGTGCCTCCTTTATAACATCTTCTTTTTATGTATACATTGTCTTTATTATATGAGACTAAGTAATAATTTAATAATTTTTTTTCATTTGAGTCCTTCTGTCATATTTTGACTTTCTTTTATGCTGTGTAGCCCTCTTCAAACATAAGACATGTTGTAACCTTTGGTTCCATCCTGTCACACTTAAGAATGAGACAGTAAAATGCTTATTGGAATCTCTGTACATGGTGAGATTGGTGGCTTGGCAGAAGTCACTATTATATAAGATACCTACTTGGATTTTGAAAAGGAAGACACACATGTGCCCATCTTTGCTCTAGGTATTCAGTTTTTTAGAAAAATAACCTTCTAATATTTTGCCTGAGAATTATATACCTGGCTGCTGGCAATTCTGACATTTTGCAATATTCTACCTGGGGATTATAAACATGGCTGATAGCATAAAGGAGATGGTGGGAAAGGGGGCTGATGTTGCAGAGTCTGGGGTCCAGAGAGTATCTAATTTAATGTCTTTGGTGAGCATGAGGATTAAATATATCCCTAGTTTCTAGAGGTCAGTGTGGAGATGAAGGGATTTCATTTTCCTTAAATAAATTTCCAAATTATCCTCCTGTTTTCAGTCCTCATCTAGTCCCCCTTTCTGTGATACTCTTTCTTCCAATTCCCAAAAATTTTCATGATTTTGAGTTGCCTTGCTTCTTGTTGAAGCCAACCAATCCTCCTTTCCATTACACTTACATTACAAGCCCAATTGTACATAGGCTTGGCTTTCCTTTTCTTTGCTAGCTATTTAATAGTTCTCTCTTTCCAACCTTTATACATAGTTTCTCAGATTTATAAATGCCTTTGTTTTATTATAATACAGTTTTTTCTTCTGTTTTTCCTTCCCTTAGATGGAGAAAGTTAAGAGGATCATTTTTATTATCCTGAAATTGAAACTGGGCAGCAAGTTCTTAATACTACTTGAAATAGTAAGACTTCACTCCATCTTTTTTACTGCACCTATTTTCAAAATTGTTTGCAATCAGAGCAAGGCTTTCCTTAAGAGAACAGTTTTAAATTCAAACTCCCAGTCCCTTTGCCCCATTGCTATCTTTTGATATATTACTGAAAAACAGTATCAAAAACAAGTTGACTGAAACTAATTATCTCACAATTCTATGTTATAGCTTGCATTGCTTTATAGTCTGACTATTTTAGAAGAGAAAATGAAGGAATCTTTTATTGCATATGGTAAGATTAGTGTAAGATTATGCTGCTGTAAGAAAGAGCTCCCCAAATAATATTTATTTCACTTTTAGAATAAGTAGAGCACCATTCAAAGTCATGGGTTCCTATTATTTTACTTCTTTATTGTCTCAAACGGCATTATTCTTATCTGATGGTTTAAGTTGGGTCACAGGACTGTCCAAGTGTATGTAGAAGTTCACTGCAGGATGTTATGGGACAGGCCTAAAAGTGATGACAGAATTTTTGTTCATATTCCATTGTCTAGAATATAACCACACATCTCCATTAAGTTGTAAGGGAAGCTGTGAAATATAGAAACTTACCATAAAACCATGTCCTAGCTGTAACTTCCTTATTCAGAAAGGAAATGTGTTTTAGTTATTATTGCTTCATAATAAATAATAACTCTAAATTTTGTGGCATAAAACATCATTTTATTATGCTCATAAATTCTGTAGGTCATTAAATTAGAAAGGATACAGCAGGAAAAGCTATCCTCTGTTCCATAATATCTGGGACTTCAGCAGGACAGACTCAAATGTCTGGGGGTGACTTGAGAGGAAGGGTGAAATAGCTGAGGCTAGAGATTCTACTTCTAAAATGGCTTTTTCAGTCACATGTCTGGCACCTGGGCAAGGATGACTCAGCTGGGTGGGTCACATGATACTGTCAACTGGAGTACCTACATGTGGCCTGTCCATATGACTTGGGCTTCTCACAGCATAACAGCTGGGTTCCAGGAGGGAGTATTCTGAGAGTGACTGTGCTAAGAGAACCAGGCAGAAGCCGCATGGCCTTTTCTGACCTAGTGTTAGAAATCATGCGACATCACTTCCACCACATTCCACTGGTTACAAGCAAGTCATAAGGATAGCCCACAGTCAATGGGAGGAAAATAAAACACCACTTGTTTGAGGTGTGGCAATGTCACTCTATGAGACACTGAAGAGAATGTGGAATAGGATATATTGTGACCATCACTAGAAAGAAAAATACTACAAGAGAGAATAGATTTTGGCAAATGACAAGTAAACTCAACCACAATCTACATTTAAAGAGAGGAAAGCAGAATATATAACACAAGGCCAATTACAAGTAACTATCCAACACATCAGAACCTCAAACAAGTTGAAACATATCATTCTTCCTTGAAACCTGCATTCTGTTTGGAAAATTTATTTCTCTATTTCTGGAAAATAACATGTCATTTCCAAGCTTTTCCCTTTATTCATGCAGTCTCTCAGTTTGAAATTACCTTCCTTACATTATTTATTGAAATCCATCAAAAGAGACTTAAATACTATCTCCTTAGAAAAGCTGTCACTGACAGTGATACCTCCAACTACAATTAATCATACCCTCTCTGCTTGCTACAGAACAGTATTTCAACTTCTATTTAGCACTTACTCTATTCTATTTTTATTATAATTAGATATTTATAGATACAATTTCTTCATTAGTCTGTGTGGTCCTCCAGAGATACATACCTTATGTGTGTTCACTTCTGTTTCCTCAGAAGGCTTTGATTATAACAGACTGCTATATTAATCAACATATAATTAATTGAGATACAAATGGTTCTGTTAAATAAACATATATATTTTATGCATTAATCCATTAGTAGGTCTAGCTCTAATTTATGTTTATCTCCTGTATGATTGGAGATGGTTAGAGGTGGACAGAATGAAGCAAACTGAGGGAAATTTTGGAAAATGTAGGGGATTTAGGTCTAGATATTTTAATATATTCCAGGAAGGGAAAATGTATATTTTCCCTCTGATCCAATCAATCCCAATATAAGTGAGGACAATTTTCTATAAAAGCTTCCTTATTAGTCCTATTCAATCCTTGCTTATTAGTGATTAGATTCAATCCTGGCTTCTTACTATATCTGGAAATTCGGAAAGAATCAAATCTTCATCCCCATTGGATCCTTATGCTCCCAGATTCTATGGTGTTTCCTGATAGTTTTGCTTCTGGCTTTAGATACAATTCACATAAAGGCCAAGGCCTCTGCTATCACCTCTTCCCCCTGGAGCCCCCAATGATGTTTTACTTTGCTTTGTGAATCATAACCCAAGTGTTCATTCTTTGCTTCAGGTTGATTTAATATATCTTCCCCCATTACTATCTGTCAGACTGTGGCTACAACTGGCTACAGTAGAGCTGTAACAACTTGTGGTTCATCTCACCCTGGAGTCAGGGTAAACCAAGCTCAGATAGAAGCAACAAGCGTCTTTGTTAATTTTATCTCTACCACTCTCTGTGGTCCCCTGAAAATAGCTAATTATTGAATCTTTTCTTCCTGTGTAACCTAGAGATAAATGCATTGATTCATCTCTCAGAGGTGCTGAATGGTTTAACTAGGACTATATAGGATATAAAAATTGTAATTCAATGCTACTTTAGGTGCTGTTAGCAACATATTACTAATTGCATGAGTCATCACATTCCTCCACACATCTTAGATAGTCTTTGCCTTGATGATAGTTTTTTTCACACCCACATTAAGTTCAAATTTAGAATCTTCATGTGTGTTCACTACACTTGAGCAGTTAGCATATATTGTTTACTTTTTTTTTTAGTTTATAATGACATAGATGATTCCTCTAAAATAAAACATTTTAACACTTATTCATCCTAGCTATGCTGTAAAATGCAGGTTTTCAACAAAACTTTTGAAAAATAAATTGCTGATTTTAGAAAAAGAATCTGTAAAACTTGTATTTATAATTTTTTTAAACAAAGACCTTGTATTTTTCTGGTAAGGTAGAATGTATAAACACCAATAATTAGTTATATGTTGAAAATATATTCTGGGTTTTGATAAACATTTAAATAGCACTATTATTTTCTATGTATTAAATACTGACTTTTCTCATGGCAAATTCTGTACCTGACTCTCCTTTTCTCTAAGTTTGAACATTTTAAACAATAAGTTGTTTGGAGTTTAGTTGACTTTTCAAGTAACTTTAAGAAGTTTACACTATGACTCAGTCTTTTATTAAAAAGTTATTTTGTATACTGAAAGTTCTAGTTAGAGTACAGTGTGACATTAATTTGATATGTTTGAAGGAAATATTTGTCTTTACTGGAATGACCATAGTTCTACATTTTCTTACAAAGCAACAGACAAATGTTTTCCAATATCTGAGAAAAGTAGAAATTTTTGTGTCCCAAGGCAGTTCCTTTTTTTTCATTTTTTAATGAGATTTAATTAACATTGTATTAGTTTTTAGGTGTGAAACATAATTGTTTGATACATGTATGTATTATGATGTGATCACCACAAGTTTAGTTAACATCTGTTACACACAGTTACAGGGTTTTTTTTCTTATGATGAGAATTTTTAAGACTTAGTCTCTAGAAAAGACAGCTTCTTCAATAAGTGGTGCTGGGAAAACTGTACAGCTACATGTGAAAGAATGAAATTAGAGCACTACCTAACACCACACACAAAAATAAACTCAAAGTGGATTAAAGATTTAAATGTAGAACAGCCACTATAAAGCTTTTAGAGGAAAACATAGGAAAAACACTCTTTGACATAAACCACAGCACGATCTTTTTTGACCCACCTCATAGAGTAACAGAAATAAAAACAAAAATAAAAAAAATGGGACTTAATTAAACTTAAAAGCTTTTGCACAGCAAAGGAAACTGTAAACAAGACAAAAAGACAGCCCTCAAAAATGGGAGAAAATATTTGCAAATGAAATAACAGACAAAGGATTAATTTCCAAAATATACAAACAGCTCATGGAGCTCACTATCAAAAAAACAAACAATCCACTTAAAAAATGGGCAGAAGACCTAAATAGACATTTCACCAAGGAAGACATACAGATGGCCAAGAGGCACATGAAAAGATGTTCAACATCACTAATTATTAGAGAAATGCAAATCAAAACTACAATGAGGTATCACCTCACGCTGGTCAGAATGGCCTTTATCAAAAAAGCTAGAAACAATAAATGCTGGAAAGGGTGTGGTAAAAAGTGAACCCTCCTACACTGTTGGTGGGAATGTAAATTGATATAACCACTATGCAAAACAGTATGGAGGTTCCTTAAAAAACTAAAAATAGAAATACCATATGACCCAGCAATCCCACTACTGGGAACATACCCTGAGAAAACCATAATTCAAAAAGAGACATGCACCACAATGTTCATTGCATCACTATTTACAATATCCAGGACATGGAACCAGCCTAAATGTCCATCAACAGATGAATGGATAAAGAAGATGTGGAACATATATACATTGGAATATTACTCAGCCATAAAAAGAAATGAAATTGAGTTATTTGTAGTGAGGTGGATGGACTTAGAGTCTGTCATACAGAGTGAAGTAAGTCAGAAAGATAAAAACAAATACTGTATGCTAACGCTTATATATGGAATCTAAAAAAAAAAAAAAAAAAAACGGTACTGATGAACCTAGTTGCAGGGCAGGAATAAAGAGGTAGACATAGAGCATGGACTTGATGACATGGGGTGGGAGGGTGAAGCTGGGGTGAAGTGAGAGTAGCATCGACATATGTACACTACCGAATGTAAAATAGTTGGCTTGTGGGAAGCAGCAGCATAGCACAGGGAGATCGGCTCAGTGTTTTACGATGACCTAGAGGGGTGGGATAGGGAGGATGGGAAGGAGGCTCAAGAGGGAGGGGATATGGGGACATGTGTATGCATATGGCTGATTTGCTTTGTTATGCAACAGAAACTAACATGGTATTGTGAAGCAATTACACTCCAATAAAGATCTATTTAAAAAAAAACTTTCAAATATATAATACAGTATTGTTAACTATAGTCACCTGTATTATACATTACATCTCCAGGACTTATTTTATAACTGGAATCTTGTACCTTTTGATCACCTTCACCTAATTGACCTACCCCCTCATCCTCCACCTCTGGCAACCACCAATCTGTTCTCTGTATATATGAGTGTTGGTTCTTCTTTTTTTAGATTCCACATAAAAGTGTTTTCTGACTTATTTCACTTAGCAAAATGCCTTCAAGATCCATCCATGTTATTGACAATGGTTGGATATCCTTTTTTATGGCCCAATAATATTCCATTATATATTTATTATATTTATATATATATATTTGTCACATTTATATAAATTTATCACATTTTCTTTATCTGTTAATCTGTTGATGGAAACTATGGAATATCTTATGATATTTCTTTTTTTTTTTTTTAATTTTTTGAAGAAGTTCCATACTGTTTTCCATAGTTTCTATAGTGGCTGCACTGATTTACAGTCTCACCAAGAGTTCACAAAGGTTTTCTTTTCTCCACTTCATTGCCAACATTTGTTATTTCTTGTCTTTTTGATAATCGCTATTCTGACAGGTGTGAGGTGATATTGCTATCAAATCCAAGCTCATACTGCTCACCAAGAGACAGGCCAATAAATTGAGAGACAAGGTATTGGGGAAAGGAATAGCAACTTTATTCGGAAAGATGGTGGACTACTGTCCCAAAGAACCATCTTAGCTGAGTTAGAATTCAGGGTTCTTTTATACTAAAAAGGGAGAGAGGGGTGTAGTTGGTTGTTGCAGACTTCTTGGCACCAGCAGATGTGATAATTCTTTGTTCTTGCAGCTGTCCAGGTAGGCCTGGTCATGATGTTCATGCAAACCTTCAACAAGACAAATGTTATTTTCTCTTCTGCAACTTTTTATCTCTATATGAATGAAAGGTCAAGCCTGGGAGGCAGAACATTGAGAAAATGCTGTTATGCATATTTCCGGCTATAGGCAACATTCTTTTACTGATTGAAGAGACAAAGGTACAGAACCAGCATGACTAAACACAGGCAACAGAACACAAAGATTAGAGCTAGAGAAATGTATCCAATATGGAGTCAATTTGTTCTTCTCTGTTGTAATATCTCATAGTGGTTTTGATTTGCATTTTCTTCATGGTTAGTGATGGTAAGCACTTTTTCCTGTATCTGTTGGCCATCTGTACATCTTCTTTGGGGAAACATCTATTCAGATCCCCTGATCATTTTTTAATAGAGTGTTGTTTTTTATCTATTGAGCTATATGAATTCTTTATATATTTTGTATATTCATCCTTTAATGGATATGATTTGCAAATATTTTCTCCCACTTTGTAGGTTGCCTTTTCAGTATGTTTTTTTTTTTCTGTATAGAAGTTTTTGGTTAACTGTTTAGTTTTAGTTGATTTGTAAATAGATGACACTGTGCTACATTTTGTTAGTGAGATACATGAATAAAAAGATTGTCTACTATATATTAAGGAAAGTAAATAAAGGCAGAAAAAATTGACAATCCCATGGAGATGAAAAATTTCAAAGCAGCAAGAGACTGTTATGATCCATTCATGCATTGTATAGGACTGTGTTGATACAGCATCATATATCACTTTGTCAGAAACTTCCAGCTGACTTTAAACAGAAGCTGCTTAACCTCCAGTGACACATAATTTAATGAGAAAGATAAGAAGCTATTGTGTGTGATAGCTGAGTGTTTTTCTTTCATAGGCATATATATAATAATGATATATCTTATATTAGATGACATCTAGATTTAAAGAATCACAGTAATATAATTATACTGCTAAATATGGAAAGAGACTAAAGCAAGATTTTTACAAAGCTGTTTAAGCTACCACTTTTGTTTTTTTTTCTAATTTGCAATAATGTTATAAGCCACCATTATTGTGTGCTATCAGTTGAGCCATTGTGCTAATCTTTTATTTATTATGCCTTTTATTACTGGTACCTGTTCAATAAGGCAAACATTACTATCCACATTACACAGATTAAAAATTTAAGGCTTGATGAAGGCCTATAGATTGGATGGGGCAGAGCCAGAGGGAAAACCTAAAACCTGTGCTGTTATGTTATCTCTCAGTCAACTTCTTATTGGTTTTAAAAAAGTGTTCCTTGTGACTTTCTACCTGAAAGCCTATCAATAGTAGGCATATTTAAAGCAAGATAGCTTTCAGACCTTATTGCATGTGTTACTCTAGATCTTTAATCATTATAGTCTAATTAAATTACTATGCTGGTGGACTCCCTGTTTGTCCTCAAGTCCAAGCTTTCCTTTAGATTACAAGACCCAACATTTATCAGTTTAACTTCCCTTTGATTTCCAGGGAAGATGTGGCAGAAGACTGAGTGCATGTGATAAGGAGCAAAATCACGCATTTATTCCCTTCTCCCTCTGTTTATGTAGGCAGCAGGCTTGTCTCCTCCATGTCTCCAACCCTGGCTGGAGAGCCAGGCTTCTAGACTCTCGTGATATCCTCTGCTTCCATTGCCCTTTCAGCCCTAAGACTGATAGCTATTTCCTGACATTGTTAATCTCTGTTTTATCTTGCTGTCCTTCATCTGCTTCTCAGCTTTTCTATCACTTGTGTAACTAATTTCTTGTATTAGATTCTCTGTTTGAAAAACCTAGAGTTATTTATTTTCCTAGGTGGACACTGACTGTTACAAATATGAGGCAAACCCTATCAATTGACTTAATAAATTGACTTAAGGACTTCCTTTAAAAGACAACTTTAGATATCCTCTTATCATTGGATCTACTTGGTTCGAATATATATTCAAAGATAAAAAGACAACTTTAGCTTCTTTTATCTGTAACTATCTTGCTCAGTCATGGGAATCTTAGAACTTTTCTTTCTTCCTTCCTTTTTCTCTTTCAATTTATATACAAAAAAGCAACTATCTATTGTCAACCAAAATAAATAAATGAATAAATAGTAATGCAGGAGGCTGCAAATAGGAAAAGAGTTTATTTGGAGTCTTAAGAATTGTAATTTGGGAGACACACAGATTCATGTAACCCTGAAAGAGTGTTCCGAGGCAACAAGTCAGGGGCTTATAAAGACAAAAAGCCATGAAGTTGTTAAAAGTTGCCAGGTGAGAATTGTGATTGACTTTGATGCAAGTTGGGAAATATTTGTCCTTAAGGAATCATGAACTGTTTTAGGGTAAGAGTCTGCTAAGTAGATAGACTGTCACAAGTTATTTTGGGTAAGGGTCCAATAAGAATATAGGCTGTCACAAGTTTCTGGCAGATGTTCTGGATCACTTCATCAGGTTAAAAGGTCAGATTCCATCTAGGCTGAGATGTGCATAAGTCACACTTCCTTAATGCCCTCCCAGCTCCATTTTAGAGAGTTCTCTTAGCAATACTGACTCTATTTTGATTTCCTTTTACACTATATATTTATATAGAATGATATATAATGAATAAATATGATTATTTATATTTTTGATTCCTTCTTATTTCAGTTGTGGTAAGTTGTGTTTTTCAAGCTACATGTTCATTTTATTCACATTTTCAAGTCTATAAAATTGTGCATTATATCCTATTATCTTTTTAATATCTTTAGAATCTGTAATAATATACTTTTTACTTATGAAATTAGTAACTTGTTTCTTCTCTCTTTTCTGTTGATTAAGCTATCTGTGGTTTATCAGCCTTCAGTCAATCAACTCTTTACTGATCTGTATTTTATAATTTATGAATTTCTGATATTTTTATTTCCTTTATTCTACTTTATTGGGCTTAACTTATTTTTCTAATTTCTTAAAATCAGTTATCCAAGTAGCCATATTAAGCCTTTCCTCTTTAAATATGTGCATTTTAAGACCATAAATATTCTTATAAATAAAGTGTTGAGGAGGAAAAAAATTTCTTCTACCCTTCTAGGTTCTTTTGGCTGGTGGAAGAATTGACATGAGACAGATTTACAGGAGAAAATCAAACAAAACTTTAATAACATGTATACCTGGAAGAGACTCAGAAAAACAGAGTGACTCATCAAAATAACCAAAGCCCTCACCTAAATACAATCCTTAGCTAAAGACAAAAGGGGATGTTGTTGAAAGTGAAGAGAGTCAGTTATGAGAGGTTACCAGGAAAAGCTCAGTAAACAAGGGTAAGGTTTTGATGCAGATTTAAGTCATTGCCTTCTCCATCAGTAGGAGTTTCTAGAGACTTTGTTATCCTCCTATTCCTGGTACAGGGAGGGAGACAGCCTTACACATGGAGATTCCCCTTATAAATGTTTCTTAAAAGAGGGTAACTCCTACTTGGTTTTCAGAGATTTACACATGTCTACTGTTTCTTAGAAAATAACCAGCTTAAAATAATTAAAATGCCAAAGAAATATATTAATGGTTGGTAAATTTTGCTCCCCTACAAAAGCTTTACCATATCCCTTGAATTTTGTCTATCATATTTTATTATTCTTAATCAAAATATTTAAAAATTTTCTTATGACTTCTTTGACTCATGCTATTTAGAATTATACTGTTTAATCTGAAAATAGGGACTTTTTCATTAACTTTTGGGCACTTGTGGCTTACTACGACACAGATAATCTTTTTTTTTTTTTTTTTTTTTTTTTTTTTTTGCAGTATGCGGGCCTCTCAGTGCTGTGGCCTCTCCCATTGCGGAGCACAGGCTCCAGACGCGCAGGCCCAGAAGCCATGGCTCACGGGCCCAGCCGCTCCGCGGCACGTGGGATCTTCCTGGACCAGGGCATGAACCCGTGTCCCCTGCATCAGCAGGCGGACTCTCAACCACTGCGCCACCAGGGAAGCCCCCAGAGAATCTTTTGAACTTTATTAAGGCTTTCTCAATTACCTCACATATGGTAAATTTTGTTAATATTTTACATATACTTGAAATACTATGCATTCGTTCATTTTCAGTGTATTTTTCTGTATGTATCAATTAGATCAAGTTTGCTAGCTGCCTTTTTTACAGATCTCTATGTTCTGAATTTTTCATTTGCTTGTGAGAGAAGTACATTAAAGTCTCTGATTATGTTTACAGATTTCTATTTCTTTTAGTTCTGATTATTTTTATTTGTTTTATAGGTATGGTTTTGTATGCATGCTGATTTAGACTTGTTTTATCTTCCTCTTTTGCTGCTAGTTTCCACATCTATTCTCCATATTTATTATAATTCTAATCTGATCAAGTCACCTCCTTCTATATCTTCATTATTAAAATATTATTGTCCAATACTCTTAGGGCCTCAAGAGCTTGCATACTTTTTCTTCTGCTGTCTTCTACAATTTTATATTACATCAATCTCCTCTTTGTTTCTGTGATTGGTTATATGACTTTCCTTTTCCACTGCATAATTACCAGTTTGTACTGCTGCTTATGGGCATTGTATCTATTGTCTTCTCTTACTTGAAACACTCTTTTGATCCACCTACATCCTTCATGTGGGTAACTTCCTCTCATCCTTTTTAAAATATCAGACCCTAAAAAATGCCCCACTCTCCTGCCTCATGCAGACCTCAAACTAGGTCAGGTATTCCCATTTTTTTTTTTTTTTTTTTGCATCTCTTAGCTCTCTGTAGCTTTCCATGATAGCACTATCAAATTTGGAAATTTATAAATCTATTTTTTGCTTATTGGTATTTATCATAGTACTACATATATAATAAAAGAATGATATTAATAATAACAAGTTTATCATACTTTATAGATGAGAAAACTAAGGCATAGAGAGATTAAAAAATACTTCCAATACTACAGAATAGGAAGTGGCAGAGAGCTAGGGTATGATTCAGTGTGATTGATACCAGAGTTTGTGAGCTTTTAAGTACCACAAATTGCCCCTTGCATAAGTGATCGTTAAATAGGTGAAGTTGGTAGAGGGGGAAGTTGCAAGATGGCAGAGTAGAAGGATGTGAGCTGACCCCTTCTTACAGAAATGCCCAAATCACAGCTAACTGCTGAACAGCCAGCAACAACAAACAACACTGGACCTACCAAGAAAGATACCCTACATCCAAAGACAAAGAAGAAGCCACAACGAGATAGTAGGAGTGGTGTAACTGCAATAAAAACAAATTTCATATGTACCCAGTGAGAGAACCACAAACTGGAAAATAATTATACCACATAAGTTCTCCCACAGGAGTTAAAGTCCTGAGCCCTACATCAGGCTTCCCAGCCTGGGGGACTGTCAACAGAAGGAGCGGCCCCCAGACAATCTGGCTTTGAAGGCCAGAGGGGTTTGATCACAGGAATTCCACAGGACTGGGGGAAACAGAAGCTCCACTCTCAGAGAGTGCACACAAGTTCTCATGCACACCAGGACCCAGGGGAGAAAACAGTGACCTCAAAAGAGACTGGGCCAGACTTACCTGCTAATATTGGAGTGTCTCCTGTGGAGGCAGGGGGTGGCTTTGGCTCACAGTAGGGAAAAATACACTGACAGCAGTAGTTCTGGTGAGTACTGTTTGGTGTGAGCCTTCCTGGAGGTCACCATTTCCTCATCAAGATCTAGACCCACACAACAGCCTGTAGGCTCCAGTGTTGGGATGTATCAGGCCAAACAACCAACAGGGTGGGAACACAGCCTCACCCATCAGCAGATAAGTTGCTTAAAGTCTTCATGAGAACAGGCCCTGCCCAGAAGAGGGACAAGACACAGTTCAACCCACCAGTGGGCAGGAACCAGTCCCTCCCACCAGGAAGTCATCACAAGCCTCTTAGACAAACTCATCCACCAGAGGACAGACAGCAGAAGTGAGAACTACTACAATCCTGCAGCCTGCAGAACAGAAACCACAAGCATAGAAAGTTAGACAAAGTGAGATGGCAGAGGAATATGTCCTAGATGAGGGAACAAGATAAAACTCCAGAAGAATAACTAAGTGAAGTAGAGATAGGCAATCTTCAAGACAAAAAATCAGAATAATGATAGTGAGGTTGGTACAAGATCTCAGAAAAAGAATGGAGGCACAGATCGAGAAGATACAAGAAATGTTTAACAAAGACATAGAAGAACTAAAGAAGAAACAGAGATGAACAATACAATAACTGAAATGAAAAATACACTGGAAGGAATCAACAGCAGAGAAACTGAGGCAGAATAACAGATAAGTGAGCTGGAAGACAGAATGGTGGAAATCACTGCTGTGGAACAGAATAAAGAAAAAAGAATGAAAAGAAATGAAGACAGTCAAGGAGATCTCTGGGACAACATTAAATGCACCAACATTTACATTATAGGGGTCCCAGAAGGAGAAGAGAGAGAGAAAGGACCTGAGAAAATATGTGAAGAGATAATAGCTAAAAACTTCCCTAACATAGGAAAGGAAACAGTCACCTAAGTGCAGGAAGCACAGAGTCCTAGGCAGGATAAACCCAAGGAGGAATACACCAAGACACATAGTAATCAAATTGACAAAAATTAAGACAAAGCAAAAATATTAAAAGCAGCAAGGGAAAAGCAACAAATAGCCTACAAGGGAACTTCCATAAGGTTATCAGCTGATTTCTCAGCAGAAACTTTGCAGGACAAAAGGGAGGGGCATGATATATTTAAAGTGATGAAAGGGAAGAAGCTACAGCCAAGAATATTCTATCCAGCAAGGGTCTCATACAGATTCAACACATAAATCAAAAGCTTTACAGACAAGCAAAAGCTGAGAGAATTCAGCACCACCAGACCAGCTTTGCAAAAAATACTAAGGGAACTTCTCTAAGCAGAAAAGAAAAGGCCACTACTAGAAACAAGAAAATTATGGATGGAAAAACTCACCAGTAAAGGCAAACATACAGTAAAGTTAGGAAATCATCTGCACAGAAATATGATATCAAAACCAGCAACTGCAAGAAGAGGAGAGCACAAATGCAGGATATTGGAAATGCATTTGAAATGAAAAGACCAGCAACTTAAAACAATCTTCTTTATATATAGACTGTTATATCAAAAACTTCATGGAAATCCCAAGTGAAAATCTACAATAGATATGCACACAAAAAGGAAAAAGGAATCCAAAACAACGCTAAACTTTGTCATAAAATCACAAGAGAAGAAGAAAAAAAGAGAAAGGGAAGAAAAAAGACCTACAAAAACAAATCCAACACAATTAAGAAAATGGCAATAGGAACATTCATATCAATAATTACCTTAAATGTAAATGGATTAAATTCTCCAACCAAAAGACACAGACTGGCTGAGTGGATACAAAAACAAGACCTATATATATGCTGTCTACAAGAAACCCACTTCAGATCTAGGGACACATACAGACTGAAAGTGAGGAGATGGAAAAAGATATTCCATGCAAATGGCAATCAAAAGAAAGCTGGAGTTAAAAAAAATTTAAAAAAAAGAAAACTGGAGTAGCAATACTCATATCAGACAAAATAGACTTTAAAATAAAGACTGTTAAAAGAGTTGAAGAAGGACACTAAATAATGATTAATGGATTAATCCAAGAAGAAGATATAACAATTTTAAATATATATGCACCCAACATAGAAGCATCCCAATATATAAGGCAAATACTAACAGCCATGAAAGGAGAAATCAACAGAAACACAATAATAGTGCAGGACTTTTAACAACCCACTTTCATAAATGGACAGATCATCCAGACAAAAGATCAATAAGGAAACACAGGCCTTAAATGACACATTAGGCCAGATGGACTTAATTGATATCTATAAAGCATTCCATCCAAAAACAGCAGAATACACATTCTTCTCAAGTGTACACAGGACATTCTCCAGGATTGATCATATGGTGGGCCACAAAGTAAACCGCAGTAAATTTAAGAAAATTGAAATCCCATTAAGCATCTTTTCTGACCACAATGCTATGAGATTAGAAATCAACTACAAGAAAAAAAAAAGTAAAGAAAATACAGACACTTGGAGGTTAAACATTATGTTACTAAACAACTAATGAATCAATGAAGAAATCAAAGAGGAAACCAAAACATACTTAGAGACAAATGTAAATGAAAGCACGATGATCCAAAACCTATGGGACACAGCAAAAAGCAGTTCTAAGAAGGAAGTTTATAGCAATACAATCTTACCTCAGGAAACAGGAAAAATCTCAAAAAAAAACAACCTAACCTTATACCTAAAGGAACTAGAGAAAGACAAACAACAAAATCTAAAGCTAACAGAAGGAAAGAAATCATAAAGATCAGAGCAGAAATAAATGAAATAGAGACAAAGAAGACAATAGCAAAGATCAGTGAAACTAAAAACTGGTCCTTTGAAAAGGTAAACAAAATTGATAAACCTTTAGCCAGACACATCAAGAAAAGAAGGGAGAGGACTCAAATCAATAAAATTAGAAATGAAGAGGAGAAATTATAGTGGACACCATAGAAATACAAAGGATCATAAGAAACTAGTACAAGCAACCAACTATATGCCAATAAAATGGACAATGTGGAATAAATGGACAAATTCTTAGAAAGGAACAATCTCCCAAGACTGAAACAGGAAGAAAGAGAAAATATGAACAGACCAATCATGAGTACTAAAATTGACACTGTGACTTAAAAGCTCCCAACAAACAAGAGTCCAGGACCAGATGGTTTCACAGGTGAGTTCTATCAAACATTTTAGAGAAGAGTTAACACCTATCCTTCTGAAAATTTCCAAAAAATTGCAGAAGGAATACTCCCAAACTCATTCTATGAGGCCACCATCACCCTGATATCAAAACCAGACAAAGATATCACAAAAAAAGGAAATTACAGGCCAATATCACTGATGAACATAGATGCAAATATCCTTAACAAAATACTAGGAATCCAAATCCGACAATACATTAAAAGGATCATACACAATGATCAAGTGGGATTTATCTCAGGGATGCAAATATTTTTCAATATTTGCAGATCGATCAGTGTGATACACCACATCAAAAAATTGAAGAATAAAAAATATGATCATCTCAATAGATGCAGGAAAATCTTTCAACAAAATTCAACACCAGTTTATGATAAAAACTCTCCAGAAAGTGGGCACAGAGGGAACCTACCTCAACATGATAAACATATATGACAAACCTACAACTAACATCATACCCAATGGTAAAAAGCTGAAAGCATTTCCTCTAAGAGCAGGAACAAGACAAGGATGTCCACTCTTGTGAACTTTATTCAACATAGTTTGGAAGTCCTAGCCACAACAATCAGAGGGGAAAAAGAAATGAAAGGAATCCAAATTGGAAAAATAAAAGTGAAACTGTCACTGTTTGCAGATGACATGATACTATACATAGAATACCCTAAAAATGTTACCAGAAAACTACTAGAGCTCATCAATGAATTTGGTAAATTTGTAAGATACAAAATTAATACACAGAAATCTGTTGCATTTCTATACACTAACAGCAAAAGATCAGAAAGAGAAATTAAAGAAACAATCCCATTTACCATTGCAACAAAAAGAATAAAATACTTAGGAAAAAACTTACCTAAGGAGAAAAAAGACCTATACTTCAAAAACTATAGTATGCTGATGAAAGAAATTGAAGATGACACAAACAGATGGAAAGATATACCATGTTCTTGGATTGGAATAATCAGTATTATTAAAATGACCATACTACCCAAGGCAATCTACAGATTCAATGTAATCCATATCAAATTACCAATGGCCATTGTCACAGAACTAGAACAAAAATTTTTTTAAATTTGAAAACAAATTTAAAAAACAAAAAACTTTTTCAAAGTTTTAAATACGAAAACACAAAAGACCCCAAATAGTCAAAACAATCTTGAGAAAGAAGAATGGAGCTGGAGGAATTATGCTCCCTGACTTCACGCTATACTACAAAGCTACAGTCATCAAAACAGTATGATACTGGCACAAAAACAGAAATATAGATCAGTGGAACAGGATAGAAAGCCCAGAAATAAACCCACACACCTATGGTCAATTAATCTATGACAAAGTATACAATGGAAGAAAGCCAGTCTCTTCAATAAATGGTGCTGGGAAAACTGGACAGCTACATGTAAAAAAAAAAAAAAATGACCTTAGAACATTCTTCAACACCATACACAAAAATAAACTCAATATGGATTAAAGAACTAAATATAAGACCAGATACTATAAAACACTTAGAGGAAAATATAGGCAGAGCACCCTTTGACATAAATGACAATGATAGATTTTATGACAGGGGTCCCCTTCCCCCAGGCTACAGACTGGTACCAGTCTGTGGCCTGTTAGCAACTAGGCCACACAGCAGGAAGTGAGCAGCAAAGCTTCATCTGCTGCTCCCCATTGCTCGCATTACTGCCTGAACAATCCACCACCCAACTCTGGTGTGTGGAAAAATTGTCTTCCATGTTCTCAGTCCCTGGTGCCAAAAACATTGGGGACCACTGTTTTATGAGCCATGTCCTAGTGTAATGGAAGTATAAACAAATGGGACCAAATTAAACTCAAAAACTTTCAAATAGCAAAGGAAACCATAAACAAAACGGAAAGACAACCCACAGAATGGGAGAAAATATTTGCAAATGATGTGAATGACAAGGGATTAGTCTCCAAAATTTACAAACAGCTCATGTGGCTCTATGTTAAAGAAACAAACAACCCAATCAAACAATGGGCAGATGACCTAAATAGACATTTCTCCAAAGAATACATACAGATGGCCAAGAGGCACATGAAAATATGCTCAACATCACTAATTATTAGAGAAATGCAAATCAAAACTACAATGGGGTATCACATCACACCTGTCAGAATGGCCATCATCAAAAAATCTACAAAAAATAAATGCTGGAGAGGGTGTGGGGAAAATGAAACCCTCCTACACTGTTGGTAGGAATGTAAATTGGTGTATCCACTATGGAGAACAGTATGGAGGTTCCTTAAAAAACTAAAAATAGAGCTACCATATGATCCAGTAATAAAACATGGTTAGAAAGTATACATGCACCCCAATGTCCATTGCAGTGCTATTTACAATAGCCAAGACATGGAAGCAATCTAAATGTCTATCAACAGGTGAGTGGATAAAGAAGAAGTGGTACATATACACAGTGGAATATTACTCAGCCATTAAAAAGAATGAAATAATGCCATTTGCAGCAATATGGATGGACCTGGAGATTATCATACTAAGTGAAGTAAGTCACACAGAGAAAGACGAATATATGATATCACTTATATATGGAACCTAAAACAATTTATACAAATGAACTTATTTATAAAACAGAAACAGACTCATAGACTTAGAGAAGGAAATTATGGTTACCAACAGGGAAGGGTTGCGGGGAGGGATAGATTGGGAGTTTGGGGTTGACATACACACTGTTATATTTAAAATAGATAACCAATGTGGGCATACTATATAGCACAGGAAACTCAGCTCAATATTCTGTAACAAGCTAAATGGGAAAATAATTTGAAAAAGAATAGATATCATGTGTATGTATAATCACCTTGTTGTACACCTGAAACTACATTGTTAATCAACTATACTCCAATATAAAATAAATATTTAAAAATAAGTGATGTTATCAATAGTTTTGCTGACATATATAACTCAGCATCTCCCTATCAACACAGTCACTAACTTTACCCTACAGTATGCTTGATCAGAATTAGTGTTTATATCATACTTTTCTACTTACTGCACCTTTGAGAATTATTTGATCCTCAAAATATAATCACATTACAGATGAAGAATTTGAAGCTTATAGTATCACAGTGACATTCCTATACAAACATAGGTAGAAGATAACAGAATGAAGGCTCATTTCCCATGTCCACTTATTTTGAATTGCATATTTTTTAACTACCCTATGACTCCTACCCTACATATGGGTTAGTAGATTGTGTATACCAAAGTACCTGGCGTTTCCCAGACTCCACCCCAGAGCTATTAAACCAAAATCTCCTGGGTGGAATACTAGAAACTATATTTATTCTAACATCCCCCAAGTGAGTCTTTCCCAGTTTGAGAATCAGAGCTTAACCTATATGCCCTAAGAGTCATAAAAGCATAATAGAACAGACAACTGGTATCCTTAGCATCTTGAAGCATCCTGTACCTTAGGCTAGTATGCTATAAAAGGGTAATATTTTGTTCCTCTTTTAAAAAACTAAGTTGACAAAACAATTTTAGAACATTTAGAAGCTTAGTTATTTCATACCTCAATTAGCATACAATTTCATAAAGCTGTATTATTTAGACAATTACTTTACTTAGACACATTCTTATTACAGTAATAGATTATCTCTTAAAATTTTCTGATAGTTATAGTCAAGAAGAAGTGTTACCTTTGCAGATGTGGAAGTTACCTTAAATCTTCTTCACTAAGACTGGAAGACACTTTCTAGCTGACCCACTCCTTGCCCACAGAATCTATGTAGTTTTATTTTTAAATTTTTACAAAGAACTTATGAAATAGGACACTATAAAAATAATTTCAAGTTGTTTTCTTTTAAAACACAGCCTTTTTTTTCATTGCATAGGCTTTGTGACATTAACATCTGCTCATAGTTTCTATATTTCAAATGCATCTATTGGTAGTATAATTCTAAGGCATTAAAAGATATAAATATATCCATTTGTTTAAAAATAGAAGCAAGTCTCTTCAGTGTAATTATTTGTTGAAGATGCAATTTTTTTCTATCTTCAAGACAATAAGTGAGTACTTAAGTATAAGTGATTTTTGCCTTCTTGACATAAAAGAATGATATAAGTGAAGAAATAATGAAGACCAGGAAAAATATAATTTTCTGTGAAAAAATTTATAATATATATGCACTACAGAAATGTCTCCCTTCATATCACAGCAAAATTACATATAAATTAAAAATGTAAGATAGTAATTATCAGAAAGATGCATTAGAGATTCAATAGAGTCTATGTGCTAATATTAGCACTTGGATGTTATAAGATGTACATTTATAGACTTCAGGAAAAAAGTCAGAAACATCATAATGAACTCATTACTCTAGACAATATTGCATGTCCTATAGAAGGAAAGAACATTTTAATAAAAGTTTTTAAGATTTAAAATTGCATATAAATGATAATTATTTTCATGGTCACGCTAATCAAGACTAGATTAGCATAGTCATTAGGGTAAAATGTGGCTGGAACAAAAAATTATTCTAAAAGTCATCATATGAACCTACGTACTTTTTTCTTTTCTCTTAGTTCTTGCCATCTCCCAGGTGAAGGATTGTGCTAATTGCATCCTGGAGATCATTTATTCCCAAAGTCTGAGCATTACTTGTGGGTCTTTTTTTTCTTTTGACCCCATGTACCTCATTTTTAGCAGGGCTAGAAGGATAATAGGAAGGCTTTTCCAAAGTTAGAATCAATGATAGATATAATAAGTTTCAGGAGAGATGTTGTATCAGGTATGCTGCTCTTGTGATAGTTCTCTAGTCTTTAAAAAGAACTCCGTAAATAAAAATATGCAACATTTTGGTTCAGAGGTAAACGGTCCTTTAATGATCTGTGATGTTGCGCAAGAGACATATGATTTTGAAGCTTTCTTCTGATTCTGGAAAACTGTGATTCTATGGCTTACCCTTAAACTGTACAAGTAACCCCAGGATATCTCTCAGAGGAACGCTTTGAGAGTAGGGCTGTCCAATAAGATCCTCCAAAAGAGACTAAGATTTTGAAACAGAATGAACAGCCTCTTGGGCCCATACTGACTTTTATAAAATAGAAGTCTCCGTTTGTGATTGCATATCGGTTTCTTGGGGCATGAAGCATATTCCACTAGCTAGAATAGTTACAGACTAATCAACTGTTCCTTTACTCCTCCCTCCATCACTCGCCCTCCTTCACTTCCTTCTCCTTTCCATCCTTCTTCTCTTTCTTTAGTTTCAATCAGCAGCTATCATTCTGCTTTTTTTTTTTTTTTTTACTTAATATGTTATTAGAATATATCTTGGGATTTCACAGTATATTTTAAAGTTAATCCTTCACTGAAAAAGAGCCTGAATTCCTTCTTAAATGCAGATATAATTTAAAACTGTCCTGTCTCCAGATCCTTAGGTCATTGCTCCTAGTACATGGTCAGTTACTGACATACAGCATTCAATTAAGAAAGCACAGAGCACTTGCCCATAAGACCCAATGTTATTCGTTACTAAGTTGGATGTCAAAGTGAAACTGCCTAATTCACTTTGATATACTGTGCATCCTGCTTTGGCTATGATAAGCTCTTCTTGATTCTGATGCCTGTTTCTGGCAAATGACAGACCTACAGGCTTGTATTTACCTGGCATTTGATCTATTTTCTTTTCTTCAAAATTGTAGATTTTCCAATCATACTAGGCCAGTGGGAGCTTTGAAAAACTTCTTGGCAGCACTTGTCTATCTATATTTTGACTTCTTTCATGTTACTAGATGTTTTTGATCCATGCTTGGGATTTATCAGTTTAATTAATCTAATCTCAACAGTAGCATCCATACTAACTGAAATGATTTCTAACAATGTTTTGTTGATCCCTGTAATTGCAGGATGAGAATAAAGATGCTGTAACATATGGCAGCATTCCTTATCTATGAGGGTTAGATTTTGAGTTTGAGATGGCCCCTACAACATCTCCTCTCCAGTTCCGTTTTAATTGGAGCTGTATTTTACCCCTCTGATAAGGTCAGTTTTGCATTTTCCGTCCTTGACAAAGCTATGTTTAAGAGGTTCAGAAAAATCATTCTCTGTTGTTATGGACTGATACAGGGTACAGGTTTACCTTTTAAACCATATTATGAGGCTCATAATGCTTGAAACTGACAAGGTGTGGCTGAACTTGATCCAAGGGAGTCACCCTTTGAAGTTCAGGTGACCTTGTAATTAAGGTGGACAGGCTCACAGACCAAAATGTCCTTGGTGACAGATGCATTTTTCCACATAATACTATGCTAATATGATGCGATACAGTACAGGAGCTCAGGAAACCATCATAATGGTCCCCTTAAAAGCTTCATGCCTTTTGTTTTCTATGCAAGACTACCAATTATTTAGGCAAGAAAATAAATTTCTCCATGTTTTTCCCCCCCTTTTTCAATAAAAATAGTGATCTTCCTTTTGTGTGACCGGCTTGATGTTACTGTAGTGCTTGAAAATATCACGACTTCCTTTCTAAAGAAAAGGTCAATTACTCACAACATCCTCCTTTCTTTAAAATGTCTTTCAGACTACGTTTGTTTATACAGCAAAAAGTCAAGTGGAGATTCAGTTTACCTGGTTTATTGAATTGATATTCAGAGAGCCAAAAAAGATAATTCATAACCCAAACTTGCTTATTTTTATCAACTTCACTTGTTTGTTAACTAGCATATATTTATTTGTTTGTTTATTCACGTATTCTTTTACTATTAACATGAATTTTGGGGACTGATCACAAACTATCTTTTAGTTTTTCTTGTCTTTTTCCACTGTATGTATCAAGTTTCCGTACATGTGTGGGTATGTTTCTGAGTTAGCATTTGTTTTTTAGCAGTATAATTGTTATCATTGTGCTGGCACCTCAATTTATAATAGCTTTATAATAAACCTTCATAGTTTATACAGAAAGATCCTCCACACTGTCCTTCTTTAGCAGTACCTTGTCTATTCTTGATCTTTTGCTCTTCAATATAAATATTAAAACCAACATACCAAGTTCTCCAAAACTTCTGTTAGGATATTAATTGGTATTATATTTAGTTTGATTGGTATTATATTTTGGAATAATTGAGATATCTATAATTTTGAGTTTTTTCATCAATGATGATGTCACAGTTATTTGTCTATTTAGGTATTCTTTTAAAATTTTATCTAAGTAAAATTTTTTCTCTATAATCATCTTATATATTTTATATTATTCCTCAGTAACTTATTGTAACTATTAAAAATTATATCTTTATATGGTTGTATTTTATATTTGTTTTATTATTGTATATTGTAATATTTTATTTAGGATTTGGCATCTATAAATGAAATTGGCTTGTAATTTTTTCTCTTCTAAAATTATTCTGATTATGTTAACTTTATAACATAAAGGTTAACATAACATAAAATATTATGTTAACTTTATAAAATGAAGAAAAGTTTCTTTATTTCTATTCTTTGGAAAATTTTGTTTATATCAGACTTGTCAGTTCCTTGAATGTTTGGTCAAAATTGCATGTAAAACTGTGTGTGGTAAATTTTCAATGACTATGTCAAGTTCTTTAATTATTATAGATCTCTTCAATTTCTTCTTGAGCCAGGTTTGGGAAGTTATAGTCTTCTAGGTTATTTCTATTAAAGTTCAAATTTACTCTCTGTTTATATTTATTAAGGACATGGCCACACTCATTGTAAACTTGAAATGAAGTAAAAGTACAACACATGTACCTAGGTATGGCACAGCAATCAATCCAATTACATGGTAGTAAGTCAGTCCTTAAGCCCTGACTTGGCTATTCCTCCAACCTAATGGTGTAAAAGACAGCTGATTTCTGGATTGGGCTTCTCACACTTGGTGGGCTTCTTATTCACTTCAGGTGAATTGGTCATATTCTGGAGGAATTAGCATAGGTGAGCTGCATCTACTCGTATCTTTATCTCTCTTTTGCAATCTGTTAATGTGGTAATAAAATAAAGGCAACTTGATATAGCTATGAGTTTTCATTCTCATCAGTGTTCATACCTGGAAATAAAAATTGTAGTTTGCTTAAAGTCAATATTATTCTCTTATTACCATATATCTCTTCTCAATCTGTTGGTATTTCTCTTTTCCCTTTTCCCCTGTCGACCAATATTCGTAGAGATTTGACTGTTTTAACAAAACTTTAAGAAACTATATTCTGGCTTTGTTGATTCATTTTTGTGTAGCTTCACTTCCAACTTCATTATTTTCTGCTTATTTTTTTTTATTATTTTTGTTCTACTTGTTTGGAATTATTTTGTCTTCATTTTCTAACTTCTTAAAATCTTACCAAATTATCTTCAGCCTTTCTTTTTTTCCCCTAATATAAATGTTTTGGATGTGAAATTTCCCTCTAAGGATTACATTGATTGTGTGGCCAAGTTTTAATATTTTATTATTATTAGTTTCTAAGTAGTTTTGATTTCTCTTCTGTGATTTAGAGGTCATTAAAATTTAATTACTAAATTTACCAAGGTTCTATTTTATCTGCTTGTTATTAATTTTTAAGGTAATTGCATGTGGTCATAGAAAATGTTCTGTATGAAAACAATTTTTAAAAATTTATTTCAACTTTCTTTAAGGTTTAATACATGGTGTATGTGTGCATGTGTGTGTGTATAGCAGTATTTCAGTCATTTTTCAGGCATTCTTTATCAGGAGGAATTTCTTATATTTTTAGATCATTACTATTTCTGTAAACTACCCTCCAAATTTAACTGTTAATACAGGACATCAAAATTTAATGGAGGGCCTCCCTGGTGGCGCAGTGGTTGAGAGTCCGCCTGCCGATGCAGGGGATACGGGTTCGTGTCCCGGTCTGGGAGGATCCCATATGCCGCGGAGCGGCTGGGCCCGTGAGCCATGGCCGCTGAGCCTGCGCGTCCGGAGCCTGTGCTCCGCAACGGGAGAGGCCACAACAGTGAGAGGCCCGCGTACCGCAAAAAAAAAAAAAAAAAAAAAAAAAAAAAAAAAAATTTAATGGAAATATGACTTATTTTTTGTTTAAAATTATTTAGGGATACAAATTCTTTGTGATAGAAAAAAGGAAGGAAAATTAAAAATTACATCTGGACATTGACTCAGTAAATTTGAACTGAGAATTATTGTTTTTTTAATATTAATAACTCAGTCTCATCCTTTAACACTGAAAAATATAAGAAAGAAAAAAATTTGCAAGAGAAGGGTAAAATCTGTAGGTAAGTGACAGAGAACAGAACTTTCACTAATATTAGACAACAAGAGATGTTTACGGAGGGCAAAGAACATGTTTCTTAGTTGCCAAGGCAAAAAAACATAACTTGAAAGAAACGTTAAAAATTCCAAACTTCTAAAAAACACGTACAATAATCAACAATGTGGAGTTCTAATTATGAAACCGCTAGGTGGCATTTTTCAGGGCGCCAAGGACCTCCGGTCCTTTATGTCTTAGTACAGTAAGAATTCAGTGAGAGGCAAAGTGATAGATAAGAAGTGATTTATTAGAATAGGATGCTTGTGAGGCTTACAAGTGGGCTGGTGAGTATTGTGCAGCCCCAAGTACTTAGTGGGTTACATTTTTATAATCAAAGGAGACATTGATTTAGGGGAAAAGGAAAAATTGAAGGGGGAAAAGATCACCTTCTTCCTCATTCTTGAGGTCACATTTTCATCATCAGCTCCTCCTCCAAGTTGGGAAGGGCAATTTTCTTGTCCCTACATGGTCAAGCCAGGACTGTCATGGCACTATGGAAAAATTATTTCAGGTCTCATACAATGTAGGTCTTTCAATTAGAAATGCCACCTTTCCATAAATTATTGATTTTATGTGTGCAGAGAGCATATCCTAGGGGTCATTAACTTATTGAGCTCACTGGGCAGAATGTGGGTCTCATGCCACCATTTTCTTTTTATTGTTTGGGGGCATGTCTCATGTTTCTGTTGCATGGTTTTGTTGCTAAGCAAGCCTGCTTGGTTTTGTGGTTAAGCAAACCTGCTTTCTTGAGTGATCATTAACTTACAGGGGTCTCCCATACTTTTTTCTTTACTTACAATCCTCTAGTGGGATTAACTATTTAATCACTGACTTTGTCCCTTTACTCTGTCCCTATAAATTATACATTTTGTTATCAATTAGTTCTAATCAAATGTAGAAGCAAAGTGAAAAGCACTCTGAGCATTGTCTAAGAGGTAGATTTACTCACCATTCTGTATCTCTTCCTTCTTTTTCCCTTGCTTTTGCTCATCTTCATCAGGTAACTCATACAGTGTAGTTCTATAAGATTAAACAAATGATTCTTTTGCTTCTAGTTGAATATTTTTTCATGAGTGGTTTACACAGGGTTCATTCATGACCCTGAGGCAAGTAGTGGATTGGAAACAGCAGAGGCTCATCTAACAGTTCAATGCTAAGTAGCTTGGGACTTTTCCCAACAACATTGTACTCTGACTGATTCCTAATTATTCCACATTTTCAGCATTTTTAGATAACCAAATGAAATATGAACCAATCCATCAAGTCTCAAATAATAACAACAACAACAAAAAAAACCAAAAAAAGCAAAAAAGGAACTTACATACAAAAACATGGGTTATAAGCTGGGTGTCAGTACCAGAATGTTTCAGTTCTTCTGATTGGAGAAATATTTATTTTGGGCTTCCAGGAGAGGCAGTGTCTTGTAAAGCTCCCAGTAGAAGACAGACCAAAGAGAGAATTCCACTCATAAATTCTTAACAATGGAAATATGAGCCTGCTGACCGACTTCAGGAGCCTCATTGAATAGTTATTGTTTATATGTTACTTAAATGTATCAGGTAGTGAGTACTTTATGCTCATTGTTTCATTTAATCTTTACAACAGCCATTAGGTAGGCACTATTATCTTCTCCATTTTATGATGAGAAAACTGAGGCATAACAAAGAAAGGAGTTTTCAAGGTCACTCAGCTTGTATATGATGAAGACAAGACTCTGACCAAGGCAATATGGTTCCAAAGTCTTCCTGGTCTTGGGTTAGACAATAAGAACCATTCCTACCATGATTGATATAGATTTTTCCTCGGAAATTCACAGGTTATCCAGTTAGGTTCACCTTCCTGAAAAAACAAATTCTACTTAAGCCTCCAAATCTCTCAGTGGTAATTATCAGTCACACCAGTGTTAACTCTCACTTATGGAAGACAGTTAGCGAGGCAGGGGAGGTAAAACTTTCTTCTACTCTCTTATGGTCCCTGGGTGGGTCTGAAAATTAAACTGACAGATTAGCAGAATAGAAACATACACATTTATTTAAGTTTTACATGACACGGGAGGTAAAATAAGACAACAACAAAAAATGAAGACCGGAAGAAGTTGTTAAAACTGAATGTTTTCATGCTGGGTTTGATGAAGAGCAGATAGCTGTGGAGAAATACGATAGTCAAGGAGTATGAGGTAAGTGCAGTAAACTGGAAAAAACTTAGGAAGGCCTGTTTGTTTGGATCCTTCTCCATGTCCCTTCGTCTTCAGAGATAAAGATGCTCTTTTCCTCTGGGTGTAGGAAGGCACCTTTCACATGAGGGTTTTATGACCTGTTTCAGGGAAGAAGGGCAAGGGGAAGGTTACTCTGAGTGACTTTCCTGTTTCTGCTGTTTTCTCAAACTCCTTCAGCTTACAATATTCAGTATACCAAGTGCCATCTCTTGGGATAGCATGCTCTGAACCCCATCAGGGACATACAATAAAATGAAAATAAAATTGCCTATTTTGTCTTGAAAATATAAAAATTTACAAAGGGGAAAATATGTCTATAAATTTGACTTTAAATGAGAGAAACTTAATTTGTAGTGAGATGTATTGTTTTTTAAATGTTGATTAGGTCCTCAGTATTTTCTTTAAATCCTTCTGCAAGACTTGTTCTTTGACACAGCCATGACTGATCTGTTCTCTAAACTTCATCCTCTCTTTGCAAATTGGTGTTAATAGCAACTAGTGAGCAAGTTTTCAATAACTGTCCCTGGAAATGAAAGCCATTCAACCTAGAAAAACTCCTTCTGGAAAAAAGGACCATAACTAGCGCTCGTCGACAGTAAGTTGACTGTCAGAACTGACATTCTATATATCCACACGGAAGCTCTATAAAGCTTGATAGAAAATCACAGGAATAGCTATCTACTCACTTGCTATTGTATATAAAATGCAAAATATCTACTATCTTAGGAAAAATAGTTACATTGTCACCTATTTGATGAATTAGTTAATATATTTGTAAAGGCTTTTTAAAAAGGTATATATATCTATCCGTATATTATATATATACATATTACATATATAATTGTTAATATATTTGTAAAGCCTTTTTAAAAGGGGATATATACATATGTAGATATATCTACACACACAACATCTCAAAAGGTGTTCTGTTCTTTTTAATGGTTTCTGACTTCCCAGTACTCTCTTTCAAAACATACCTAGCTCTACCTGACTCTCATATATTTATTATTTTAAGCTTTGAAAAGTTGAAGGAAAAAAAGGCCAACTGCAGTTTAAGTACACATGGCACAAGCACTTGTAGAAAATCTGTGGTTGCTTGGCAACCAGAGGGTGCCTATTTGGAGAGCTCAGAGAAGCACGCAATGAGACTTTAGGATGGATGAAGGGCAGCGGGAGACACTGAGTTGACTGAAACGATTCGGAACATGGAGACAATATTCAAATAACATACCTCACTGTATGTAATTATTCCTAAACAGAATGTTGCTGCTCAGCTCACCTCTGTAAATATAAGAACCAGAGGGCTTCAGAGACCTAACAGAATCTTAATTTTTGAATTTTACTTCTATGAATATTCCTCAGGCAGTCAGGGTTTGTGGTAACAATACTGAAATAGCACGTTAATGACCAGAGTAGTTATCTTTGTCTCCTTGGTCAGTTGATATGTTAGTCAAAAAGATTAGATTTTTGAAAGTCTCACCATCCTTAATAAAGATGATCAATCATTAAAAATTAACCACATGCTGATTTAATCAACATATAGCTTTGTTAATTACTAGTTCTTTCTTCATGTCCATCTGTTTTTAAGATTTTAGTGAACCTGTGCCAGATGTTCATGTAAATATAAGCTGTTTGCCATGTAAATATAACATTTTCAAGTGTGTTGTGTAACAAACAGCCTTTCAATTTATGCATACTGTTGTCTGTGTTTTGTCTTCAGTGCCTTAAATACAAAACATAACTTTGTTAAAAGCCCCATTAGGCACAGTTTCTATTTGAAGATGTGTGTCTCTGTGTGTGTCTATGTGTGTATATGTTTGTTTGCATTGGTTGCTTATTAGTTATTATACGTTGTGCTAGGTGTTCAGACCCTTTTAAGATGTAGCAAAGCATTTGCAGTGTTCTGGATATGTCAGCATAAAAGTGAGATAGAACTATTTATTCCATTCTCACTTAGTTCAATAGTGTAATCAAATAACTGCCAAATTCACAGTAAATATGATCCAGTTATCTTAAATGGCAAAATTGTGAAGTGATTCATATATGTAGATGCTTCAGTTTTGGGACTCTCAAGACCATCCCAGCCTCCATTCTATCCGGAAAACTCACTTGATGAATTGGAGGCCAGACACAAGGTACTTTCACATTTTTATATAAGGGATTGCTCGAATTGATCAAACTGAAGGATGATGAAAATGGTCAGTAGAAAGATTGTAAGAATCAAATAAGGGCAAATTTCGGCTTTTTGAAGAAGAAAGTGCATTTTAAAATACTTCTCTGTACAAGAGGCTTAAAAGATTGTTTCAGTAACAGTTTAATAGCAATCAAAATGTTTGAACCCAGGTGGTTATGGATATAGCAATCAAGAGGAATCTAAATCACAATGTAACATTGAAAAGGAAATGAATTTAAAGAAGCTCAAATCAAAGGCAAATTGTAAAATAAATATTAATCCCCAAGACTGTTCACATTTTTCCTGAATTTAAGAGGTCAGTAAATTAAATTCACTAACAAAGTTTAGTGGCAGAATATTATCTGTATAGACAAGAAAAAAAAAAAAAAAGAAAAACAAAACCTGTGGAGATTTTTTAAAAAAGAAAACCAGTTTGAATAAAGTAAAAAAAATCAGTTTTAAAGGAAAATAAGATATACTGTGTAAAAAGAGGAGGCTGTCCCTTTGTGACTTCACAGGAGAGAACAAAGCAGATCTCACTGAGATTCTAACCAGTCTCTCTAAAGCAAACTATAAATCAGAATGCTCAGAATGAGAACTTGATAACAGAGACTTAGGAAGAGAGGGTGAAAACTCCTTAATAAATATGTATTTACATAGTTTTCACCATTTTATTGGATCTTCATTTACTTTTCATTTAATTTTTAAATGAGTAATATAGTTACATGGTTCTAAGCATATGTGAAAAGATACGTAGTATCAATTTACCCACCACATTTCTCTTTTTATCTCATCTGCCCAGTTCCCAGCAGCTCTTTCCATGTTACCACTGTTCTTGGGTTCCTCAGGTATCTTTCCATAGTTTTGCGGTGCGTGTAATCAACAAATTTGAGTATTTATTTCCTATGGCCCCCCAAAATACCCTGGATCATGAGAAGAGAAATATTTCCTGCCATATCAAGAAACAAAGGATGTCACAGTCATCAAGGATTGCAGCCCTCCAACGGGAGCCAAGGAAACTCAGGGCTGCAAATAATACCTGCCATCTAGCAGCCATCAGACTGCAGCCACTCCCTGTGATGAGCCCTGAGGAAACTCAGGATGTGTCAGGATACTGACCCCAGATAGCTGAGGTGCATATCAAAGGAATGATTTCAGTGAGCCCAGACTCTTGCATCCTTCCCATACATAGAAAAGCGCTAAATTCCTTAACTTGAGATATCTGGTTTTCTTTAATTAACAATAACCTTTGACGTTCCTGACTACCTGTCCTTTGTTGCAAAACTCCTATATATCCTGGCTTCTCGCTCACCTCCTCAGAGCAGTTTCTCAGAGTTATCTGAAACACTGTCTCCCGGGCTGCCGTTCTCATTTTGCCCCAAATAAAACTTTATTCACAGCTCTCACGGTTGTGCATATATGTTTTTTTTAAGTCAACAGTTATGGCGGCCACGAATAAGGGACCCAGATTGGACTTCTCTCCTTCGCCTGAAGTCTACAAGGAACCGGAGCCTTGGTACCAGCAGAGGCTGCTTGCGCCCATCCGCCTCATCGGAGAGTCCAGACGAATTTGGGTAAGTCTCTCCTAGTTCTCAGTTATGATCATGAGTTTTATTTGGCAGTGTAGCAGGTAACCGCCTCCTCCCAGTTGAAAGATACTGGGGGGGGGGGGGGCTTGGTTGAAAGATGCCAGGGAAATACCCACCCAGTCGAAAGATAGTGGGGGTGGGGGGGCCTGATTGAAGGATACCAGGGTTTGCTCAGTTGCAGGAGACTGAGTGGTTAGGTAAGAGGCTGACCTAACGCTTTTCCTCTATTCAACTGCCTTAATAGAATTTGTCAGGATAAAAGTGAAGATATTACGTGAGAGAGTTGCCCCGAAGAAAAGGAACAAGACTCCTCCTAGCCAGTTACGGCTTTCTCTGGCGACTGAGAAATTTATGGGAGTCGTAGAGGCAGAGTCCTCACACCGTGCAGTGGTCTCATAGGGAAAGCCACTCATTAATTAAAACACTTGCTCGTCCAGGAGTCGTGGATAAGAATTGGCCATTCAGCGATCCAAACACCCGCGGTGGTCTTAGACCACCAAAGGGAGAAACTGAGCCACGTAAGAGGGCTGAAACGACTCTGGGGTGACTCCTAGAGGGGTTAAGCTCACAAGCAATAACATCACACAATTTCACTAGTAAATTTCATCGCTGACAAATTCAACTTAAAATGAGAGAATCTCTCAAACACAAAAACGAGGAGCATCAGAAAACCGACCTCCGACTAACACCCAAGCCAGATTCATGTACAACACGTACGGAGCTCATACCTACAAGTACCTAGTTAACTGGGGAAATTATAAAGGAGAACTCAACCTAAATGGCCAAATTGGGGTTCTTCGATATTCCCAAAATTGCTATTTTTGTGTGCAAAATTAGAAAAAGAAAGAAAGAAAAAAAAAGCCGTCCAATAAGATCAAACAGACTGAATGGAATGCTTACTTTGATCAGTATCTAGAAGCTTCTAAAAGAAGAAATGATAGAGTAACTTTTTGAAACTATGTCAGAACTAAAAATGGGTGCTAGCACTCTGTCTCTGAATCTGTCTCTCCCCCTGTTCCTCCCACGAATCCTTTTCTATCAGAAGTGCCTGGCCCAGGCGTTCTTCTTCTCTCCAACTCTTCTGCCCCCTGCTGTTCCCTCTTTCCCAGTATAGGAGGATAAAAAAAAAAAAATCAGAAGTGATTATAGCTCCCTTTAAGAAGAAACCTATTACAAGGAGAGGTGAACCGTCCTCGGTGCTTACTTACACACCCCGGACCCGAGCAGAACTTAGAGCCTTGGCTAAGAAATTTCCCGATCCGAGTCAGGATCCGTTGGGATCTGCTAAGAAATTTGAGTTAACCATCCAGACCTACAAGCCTCTATATCAATTAGTATTTACTTAATTGGAAATTAAAGGAAATCTCACCCTAAAAACGAGGAGGCTCTTTTTATTGCGTATACAGTTAAGTTAAATTAAGGTTGAAAAGCTGGCTTGATAAAAATATCTTTTCAGAATTCTGACTTTAAACAAAGCCCTTCTAGGGGGAAACTTGCATTTCTCTTCCTGTGTCTTTGAGATGTAATGTTCTACCTGATCTTCCTAGGACGTTCTGTGTGAACACGTATGTGTTTTGGAAACTTGGCCTCTGCCGTGCTATTTCTTGAGAGTAAACTCTCCGGATTTTACTAAGGTGACATCCTCCCCGGCACACTTATGGGGGAGCCTCTTGCATCTTACTGGTTTGAATCACCATTAATATGTATTTTATTAATAGCCAAATGATGGATCCTTTTAAACTGGAGAAACTAACAAATTGGTGAATCTAGAGCACTCTCATAAATAGCTGTTTTATTGGTACCTATAAAACAAAAATCAAACTAAAGAAAAAAAATACAAAGGATAGATATATCTAATGGTTAACCTAAGAACTTCTTTAGTGTAAAACAAGAAAAGCTGGATGGGGAAGCTTCGTTTGTGGACTTTGCTTCTCCTCAATGGGTCTTAGCAGATGCTAATAAAGCATTAGAATAATGTTAACAGGAAAAATCCTGTAAGGGAAGTCTAGATGCTATTTCCAACAAGGTAGAAATTTTAAAGGAATTCTCTCAAATGAATAAAGAAACCTTTAGATGGTTATTTACAATGGGATAAATCAAATGGACATTTATGTGATTAAAACACAAAGTTTTGATATTACTACACTACCTAAAGTTAAATGGGCCAAAAGGGACCCCCTACTGATCCCCCATTAAAAGCCAAATAAGTCTGTTCTATTTACCCCAGTTTTAAAATATACATTTAAGGGGCTAGAAAAAAAATTTACACTGAGATACCTGACCAATAATTATTTGGGGCAACAATTAGAACAAAGGGCCTGAGTTCCTCAGCTCAACCCCACTCTGGGGATCCCAGAGCTTTTTATATAAAAATTGATAAAATGGACAAGGAACAAAAAGAAGAAAAACTTCTAGAATTCCTCCTGTAAGATAAAAGCTTGTTGATTAGATCCTAATAAAAGCTAAAGTTAAAGGTATACAAGTTGACAGAATTGAGATGAAAGTGTATAAAATGGGTATATTTAAATGGGTTTTCTATAAAATGGTGACATCTCTTTTGTTTAATTATATCGTGGGGTAGGCATGTTTCACTGGTAAATACTTCCCCTGCGTGGTATTATAAGACAAGGCAGATAGACTGCCCCTCAGAAAATATTAAACATACTAAAGAAAAGCAATAGGGTTACCTGAGCCATACAAATAAGTTAAAACTGGGATCTAACATTCAAGGGCTAATAAAAATAAATATAGTGATTTTGCTCTGCGATTAACTTGTGAACTCAAAATGAAGGTCTTTGCTGAATGCCAAATACAAACCTTTGAAGGCATAATAAACTCTAAAGTTCTAGAATATAGAACTCTGTAAAATAACTTTCAGTTTAGTTAGAAATCGTGTCACTGATAAAATCTTTTAGTATCATTTAGGTGGCAGACCTGTTCTTTGGGGAACTAAAAAACCACTGTCTTTCTCCTGAAAATCTATACGAACCAGAATGTAAATACAGGCCACAAGGGCCTGAGACTGAGCCTAATTAGCTCAATCAAACAAGACCTGAAACCAAGGGGAAAAAAGTGGCAGTTTTAAAATTCAAACCGCTGAAAATGCTCCCTCAGCCAAACTTTGCAAATAGTAAAGTCTTAGTCATCTGAGCAAGCAACTTTAATATATTCCAACTGTTTGTAAACTAGTAATTTTGTATTGTAATACCTGATTCATAACTAAGTTTCTAAGTAAAGCCATGAGATATCTAGTTTTCCCTGTTTATATGTCTGTGTACTCATTATACATGCAATATCTCTACATACATATCTCTATATACAAAGTATATCAAATACTTTGAAAAGTATTATCAAAACTGAATTTATAAAGAGCTCTATCCAATTTAAAAGTAAGTGCTTACAAATTAAATATAAAAGAAACCGGCCAAAATGACTTTCAGGTTCACCTGAACTGGGAAATAAAATATTCAATATTAAGTTGATACCTGGTATTAAAGTTTGTTTGTTGATCTAATTAATATAGACTTGTCTTCAGAGTCATCAATATTAAGTATAATACTTTATTGTACCTAGGTTTAATAGAAGTCAAATAAGACCTTATTATATCTGTTGCAAGGAAAATAACTTGGTATGATGAGACTTTAAGTGTAAAAGAGATAAGAACTTTTGGGTAAACTCTTTAAAAATAAGTATATTTTAGAAATGTCTACTTAAAGTGATCTTTACAGATATTTGGTAACTCAAAGTTCTAGAATTGTGCTAGTTTAAGTAATGGAAGTTTACTGAGTAGATAATTTCCAAAAAATTAAGATACTGAGACATCGTTTACTAAATGGAGAAACTAAAGGTATTTAGGACTATTAATGAAAATGTCTGGTGCCACCCTGAGATGTTCTCTAAAAGAAAACAAATGTTTTTAGAAGTTACCACTGATATTTATGTTCACCAAGCTACAAAATGCTAATGTAGAAAACAGTTCATAATTGCTTACTTCTTAATTTTCACTAGAAATTAAGGTTTTTAAGAGTTGAGGATGCAAATTTAAACATGTAATTAAAGCCAATAGAAATAATATGGAAACATATCAGTGTACAGAAGGAAAGTAGAATGTGTGTTTCAGTAAAGAAGGTATGAAGAATGGAATTACATTTTTTTGAGGGAAAAGAAAGAAAGGATGTCTTAGAACTGGTAGGTTTATTTGGATGGCAAAAAGAAGGGACTAGAACTAAAATTCACTTGTAAGGAAATGAGTCAGTTTTGTTAGCTAGACTAGGAGAATATTTCCTCATTTTTGTGAATGCATAATTCTCTTTTGATCCTGTGTGGTGACATGATCACAGGGTGCTCTCACTTGTGCCTTACTCCATCACACCCAGCGGCCTTTTCTGATGACAGTGTTGTTTAAAATGGTTTCTGTCCAGGGAAGTCCCCCTGAAATGTATGTTAAAATATGCAACTATTGGAATGTTAGATAATTTTATTTGTGTCTAATTATCATGTTCCAGTCTATAATTTGGATATTCCTGCAAGCTCCAACATGTCCACCAACACCATTGATTTTATACTTTCTTGGACTGATGACCTTCTCTGACATTCTCTCTTTTCTCCAGTTCTTACCATATTTGTGTTGGTCTGATATGTGTAGTGAACATCTTATAATATATCTAGTGACCCTGTGTTTCTGACTCTATCCTTAAAGTTATAATTGTGATGTCAGAAACACGTTGGACTTTATTTCCTGATGCATTTTTGAGTGGTTGAATTTACCCTGTACTTTTTATTTCCAGACAATTCCACATGAGAAATGGGCACCATGAAGATATATGAAGCAGATTGTGTGAGTTTCTGTGCCGTTAAGTGATCCATATTTGTTGGTTTTTTTAAAATCGTTTTGCGACTTTGGTTAAATGAATAAGTATTGTTTCACAGTGACCTATGATCCTGTTGTGTTTTAAAAACTTTTTGATATTTTTAACAAACTTCTCAAAATCTAACTAAATTTGTTTTGGAAATTTATATGAAATCCCTAACATCTCATATGTCTTGATATAATGTCATAATTCTAGTTATTCTAAAATGCTATATGTCACAGAAACATCCAAGTTTCCTACTAATTGCATTATACTCAAATCTTTAACCATGCTATTTTAAGTTTTGTCCTGATGCTTTTACAAAATGAAGATTTTCAAGAAGACTCATAAAAAGAACTTTTTAAACAAAGATAAGTTTCTGATGATCTTTAGATAATACAACTGAAGTATGTAACAAATGACTGGAAACCTGATTACTTTATCCAAATCAACAGGAATCGATTACATGGGACTGAATTAACTGATGAATATGATTTATAACTTTATTACTTTGGGAAATATACTAGCTTTAATCTTTGTTTTTCAGAAAAACCTTTTCTCTTATGCTATGACCTACAAGTTGATAAAGTATACACTTATAAATAAAGAAAACATTTGTCTTTTTCACTCTACCTGATCCTACCAGAATTTGGCTTCTCCAGGTGGCTCTCCTATGGACTTGATGGTTTATTGCAACTAGATAACAACTGGTTATACTAATTGTTTTAATTTGTTCTTTGTTTCCAAATTGTTTATGATTGTATCTACCCGCTGCATTATGACTTTGTCAATATTACTAGCTGCATTACTTACCCTGTCTATTTCATAAGATCGTTGTCTGTTACAGCACTGAGTGATAGTAACCAGGCTACTAGCCTACTGAATTCTTAGGCCTCTATGATGAGAAAAGCAGTGCTACAAAACCACATGGTCCTTGACATCCTTACAGCATCTCAGGGAGGTACCTGTGCCACAATTCAAACTGAATGCTGTGTTTTCATATCTGATGAATCCTCTAATATAACACGTTTAATTAACCATATGAAAAATCAGATTTTTGCCTTAAGTGATCCACTCCCAAGTCTTGATGATCTCTTAAAAAAACGGTTTGGCATGGGAAGCTCTTGGCTTAAACATTTACTTAGAACTCTATTAATGTTATTAGCTATATTATTTGTATTTTGCCTGTTGTACAAGATTATTGTTTATTGTATTACTAAATGTATGACTGAGCCTCCAATAAAAATAATGATGACTAGGCAACTTGAAGCAGTTGATCAAATATACAGTTCTGTATGCGATCAACAATTGTAATAGTGCAACTCTAGATATGGGAAGATGCAACTAGGGAAAACATTTCCTGGATCAGATTAGATTAGTAAAACAGAGGATCCAGAGAATCTTTAATTATCAACAGGGCCTAATCCGAAAATTAGCACCTGGAGTGGCATATCAACAGGAAACTTTGTCTGATCTGGGATGAGCCTCCCAGCACTGTGGGACAAAATTTGGCCATGAAATGTTTACCAAATATTGGTCACATTCCTGACCAAGAGGAGGATATCTGAGAAATGAAATATTTTCTGCCATATCAATAAACAAAGGCTGTCACAGTCATCAACAATTGCAGCCCTCCAACGTGAGCCTAGCCAAGAACACTCAGGGCTGAAAAGAATACCTGCCATCTAGCAGCCATCAGGCTGCAGCTGGTGAGCCCTGAGGAAACTCAGGATGTGTCAGGATACTGGCCCCAGATGGCTGAGGTGCATATCACAGGAATGAGTTCAGTGAGCCCAGACTCTTGCATCTTCCCATACATAGAAAAGCACTAAATTCCTTAACTTGAGATATCTGGTTTTCTTTAATTAACAATAATATTTTGACGTTCCTGACTACCTGTTCTTTGTTGCAAAACTCCTATATATCCTGGCTTCTCCCCTCACCTCCTCAGAGCAGTGTCTCAGAGCTATCTGAAATGCTATCCCCTGGGCTAAAGTCCTCATTTTGCCCCCCCAAAAAACTTTACTCACAGCTCTCACGTTGTGCATATATTCTTTTTAAGTCAACAATCCCATGGGTGTATTATTTTACACAGCCAGGCCAAAGGACTTTGAAGATAGAGTTAAAACTGTAAACTTTAAAATAGGGAGAGTATCCTGGATTATTCTGATGGGCTCAGTATAATTACATGAGACCTTAGAAACAGAAAGAGGCAGAAGAGTTGTCAGAGAGATGCAACCCGGGAAGAAGAGGCAACAGAGAGTCGAAGCATGACAGGGACTTGACCTGTCATTGCTAGCGTTGATTATGGAGGAAGTGGACTATGAATCTAGTAATCCAACGGCCTCCAGAATCTGGGAATGGCTCTCAGATGACAACCAGCAAAGAAAGAGTCCTATAATGCAAGGAACTGAATTCTGCCAACAACTTGAATAAGCAAGAAAATGTTTTCATCTAGAGCCTCTAGAGAGGAACAGCCTGCTGACACTGTGATTCTAACCTGTGTCAGATTCGACCTACAACACTGTAAGAAAATAAATGTGTGTTGTGTTAAACTGCTAAATTTGTGTTAATTTGTTATAGCACCAATAGAAAACTAAGGCATCCCCCTTTCTTGCACAAACATACCATACTATAAATACTGATCTCGACCTTGCTTTTTTCACTTAAAAATATATCTTGGAGATCTTCCCATATCGGCACATAGAAAGCATCCTCATTCTCTATATTTTTTTCTTATCTTACAGCTTCACAGAATGTCATTTTTGGTATCAATCTTACTTTATTTAACTAGCTATCTATTGATGGATATTTATGCAGTTTCCAAGCTTTTGCTTTACAGGTAACGCTGCAAAATTAGCATATGTGTGTAGGATATCCATAAGGTAAATTTCCAGAGGTGAAATTCAAAAGAACATATGTTTACAATTTTGATAGATATTCAAATATTACCCTCCATAGAGGCTGTGCGAATTTGGACTTTCACCAATGATGTATAAAAATGCTAGTTATAAAATTTAGATAATTTTGCCCATATCAAAAATGAATAATGCTCCCTCGTGCGTTTTAATATGAACTTCTCACAATGAGTGAAATAACACCAAATTTATATTCTGGTTTGAATGATCAATTATATGGTCATTCTAATTTTTGGTGCAATCTCTACATTCTCTACCATGTTCTTCACTTTTCCTCTCTATTTCCTTGTAGCTTTTGGAAGGTCACTGCTGATTTTGGTAGTCCTTAGGGTTACTTTGTAATATATGGATTTATACGTCTTCCAGTTTCATGGAAAATGGAAGTTGCAATGTTTTGCTTGGTTCTATTTTATTTGTGATCTTATTGCTTTCACAACATTTTCAGAAGAAAGGAAAAGATGCTACTTCTCAATTGTGGTAGGCTTCTCAGATTGTACCCACTGATCCCTGCCTCCTCATATTCATGCTCTTGTGGAATGCCCTCCTCTTGAGCATGGGCTAGACTTTACTGACTTTATTCTAATAAAAGAACACTGCAAAATTTATGGGTTGTCACTTCCAAGATTATGTTATAAAATATCATGTCTCAGTCTTGAGCTTTCTCTTTCTCTCTCACTCTCAACTTAATCATTCACTTTTGGGAAGCCAAGAAGTGCTTTATTGTGAAGTGGCACTATGAGAGTCCCACATGAGTGGGCTTGGAAATTGATCTGAGTCTTGCCCATAGCCATGAGAGTGAGCTTGGAAGCAGATCTTTCCCCATTCAAGCCTTAAGATGGAATGCAGCCCTGGTTTGAATACTTAATTACAGCTTCCTGATAGACTCTAAGCCAGAATTATCCAGCTGCACTGTTACTGAATTGCTGACCTATAGAAACTGTAAGATAATAAATGTTCCTGGATTTAAGCTGCTAAATTTTAGGCTAATTTGTTATAAACCAATAGATAACATATATCAATGCATTTCATACAGCTAATATCCAATTTACCATTATAGAGACCAAGAATAAATTCTAATATGGCTCTAAACTAAAAATGAAATAAGAAAACATGCAAAACATTACAGAGAAAGAAGCTGCAGTAACTTTATTCTCTCAATTTAAATTTCAGCATTATTTACAAATTACCCAAAAGCACTAAAAAACTTTAAATTGTAGAAATCTCCAATACATTTTATAAGAAATGTCATGTCACCAAATTTTGTTAATAAAAATTCCAATTTAGGAAAATTAATGGAGGGGAGAATCATAGGTGTGCATATGCATTATTATTTTCTTTTCATTTTGTGTTTGAGGACATTCTTTGTTTATGACAGCTCAGGTGAATAAATTTAAATGGAAAGTCATTTTTTTCTATGTTCATGACCAGAAAATCCCAAGAGCAAACTTATGATGTATCCACCCAACATAAATTATGATATATCAAGTTTCCATTCTCTTAATTGAGATCATAGCTTGGTGAGAGGAGTTCCAGTTAATTTTTTAAACTTGAATTCTTTGAGTATGTGACATAATAAAAATTCAGAATTTAAATCAGTGTCTACTACTAGGAATAAGTAGAGGTCTAACATGGTACCAAACCAGACAAACAGCATTTTCAAGCTTTTAAATATATTATTGGTTACACTATAATATTTCTTCTATCATCATAACTATGGTGAAATTAGTTTTCCCTGGGCAACCAAGAAACATTTATTTCCAGTGTCTCCATTCCTTACCATTAGCTGTAATACTTGGAAGAAATTATCATACTTTTTAAAATAAACTGTTTAACTTTAGAATAATTCTAGATTTACAGAAAAATTGTGAGGATAGTAGAGTCTCCATATATCCCACACTAGTTTACCTTATTATTAACATCTAACATTACTATGGTACCTTTGTAATAATTGATGCACAAATGTTGAAACAAGATTGTTAAAACTCCCAGGTATGACGGTTTCTCAGGCTCTTCTCATTTTTTATGACTTTGACAGATTTGAAGAGGATAGGCCAGTTATACTGTAGGATGTTCCTCAACTGAGATTTGCCTGATGTTTTTCTCATGATCATACAGGTGTTGTGTATTCTTGGCATAAAGACAACAGCGGTAAAATACCATTTTCATCACAAGGAGAACATACTATTACCATAACTTTTCACCACTGATGTTGACCTTGATCACCAGGCTGAGGTAGTGTTTATCAGGTTTCTTCATTGTACACTTACTCTCCCAACCCCCTATACTGCACTCTTTCAAGGGAAGTCACTATGTATAGTTCATGATTAAGGAGTGGGAAGTTAGTTAGGTTTGACTTCCTTGGGGGCAGGGGATCTACATAAATAATTTGGGATTCTTCTGCATAGATTTGTCTCCTATCTCCCATTTATTTATTCAATAATCTGCTGAGCTTATGAATACTTGTTTCATGAAATGTTCAGTATTTATGCTCTTCATATTCTGGCACAGAATCTAGGACGTCAATAAAATTATATGCAGTTGAAATACTGTGTTCTTCCTTTCCATCTTATTTATTTAGCCATCTCTACTTGACTCATTAAAGAAGACGCCAGGGTATAATCTTCAGGATAGAGTTTATATGTATGTATGTGTGTGTGTGTGTGTGTGTGTGTGTGTATATATATATATATATATGCATACATATACACACACACGCATACATTTATTTATTTTACTTTTCCTTATATATTAAAATGACTTGCAGTTGTGGTTTATAAGACCTTTCTTTCCAAAGTTCTTAATAAGAAGTATGACACAGTATAAGTCCTTGCCTTACTCTGTAGCTAAGGATAGTGCTTTTAATGTAGTGGCCAATTAAAAATTATTTCCAAATGATTACCATAACTTTTTGGGAAGTGCTATAAATAAGAATGAAGTATTGTCCTATTTACACTCTTGGACTAAGGACACCTAGATTTTTGAGAGCCAAGATGGAAGTAGAGCATCCTAGGAGTCTGAATGAACTCATAATGCTCTTAAGGGGTTTTAGAGATGAAGTTAACAGGGAACAATAAAGGGTCCTGTAAGAGAGGTTTAGAATGGAGAGTGGGGAGGTGAATTTAAGTAGCTCATCTTTGTGTTATGGTATCATTCTATAATGCATGTAGAGTACTTCACCCCCACTCAGTTCAAATCTAGACAAATTTTAAATTCCTTTCCCTTTTGATTTGATTACTTTCTTTAAAACCCTTTTCATTTATTCCTGACAACCATCCCTTAAACAACTGGATATCTTAATTAATAAAAACAATAAGAACAGGAAGGCAGGTCCAAGATAGCAGTGTAGAAAGACCCTGAACTCACCTGCTGCCATGGACACACCAAATCTACACCTACAATATAGAGCAATTCCTCCTGAGGAAGAACTGAGGAGTGATTGAACTTCTTCTGTACAAAAAATGACAGAGGGACACATAGAGATGAATAGGAGAGACCAAGACACTGTATCGACAGGAACTCCACCTCCAAAACAGTGACCCACATTACAGAGAGATAACAATGCGGGGCTCCTGTACAGACTTGCCTTCCCTGGGACAAAGTGAAAAAACAGTAGGTTAAAGGGCAACATTATACACGAAGTAAATCTGTTTACTAACACTAGAAGCTCTGGCAAACTGGTGGGAAACTTCTAGAACCCTCAGAATTGGAAGTGCCAAAGTGCCATTTTTTGAGCCCCCCCTCTACCTTGCTAGTGCTGGCAGGAGCACAGTCCAGATGCTGTAGCCAGCCTACAAGACTGCCCAGTTGCACCTCAGAGACCTAGCCCACAATGGCTTCAGCCACCCCCTCCCAAGGTGTCCTGGGCCCCCTACCCATGCCCACCTCAGCTCCAACTGTCCCACCAGCATGGTGCTGGTGCAGAGCACTCCAGGACATCTCAGGCTAAGCCTGTTCCAGCTCTAGTTATACCACCAGAGTGGCCTTGGGTATCACCCACTCTGGCTCCAGCCATTCAACTAGGGTGGCCCCAGCCCCACACCCAAGACTGCCCCAACTCCAGCCATCCTATCAGGGAGATCTGGGCAAGGAGTACCCTGGACACTCCTGGATCATGCCTACTTGAGCTCCATCTAGCCTGCCAAAGCTGCCTGGCATAGACAGTTTACACAGGGGACCCTCCTATACAAGGCCACACCCTTAAGACTAGGGGAGGTAACTGTTTCACATAATTCATGGAAATAAACACAGGAAGTCAAAATGAGAAAGTAGAGAAATGTGTTCCACCAAAAGAGCAAGACAAAACCACAGCAAAAACCTTAATGAAGTGGAGATAAGTAATTTACCTGATGAAGAGTTCAAAGTAATGGTCATAAATACTTGGAAAAGAATAGAAGAACAAAGTGAGAACTTCAACAAAGAGTTAGAAAATATAAGAAAGAACCAATCAGAGCTGAAGAATATAATAACGGAAATAAAAACACACAGCAGATTAGATGATATGGAAAAATGAATAAGCTATCTGGAAGGCAGAATAGTGGAAATCACCCAATCAAAACAATATAAAGAAAAAATAATTTTCAAAAATGAGAATAGTTTTAAGGGACCTCTGAGACAGCATCAAGTGTACTAACACTCACATTATAGTTATCCCAGAAGGAGAAGAGAGTGAGAAAGGGGAAGAAAAGTTATTTGAAGGAATAATAGCTGAAAACTTTTCCTAAGCTGGTGAAGGAAACAGACATCCAAGTCCAGGAATCACAGAGAGTCCCAAATAAGATGAGCACAAAGAGATATGTATGAGGGTGTCACTATAAATATATGAGCTGATTTTTCAGCAAAATCTTTGCACGTAAGAAGGAGTAGCATAATATAATTAAAATATTGAAATAAAGAAAATTACTACCAAGAATACTCTACCTGGCAAGGTTATCATTCAGAATTGAAGAAAAGATAGAATTTCCCAGACAAGCAAACACCAAAGGAGCTCATCACCACTAATCTGGCCTTACAAGAAATTTTAAAGAGTCTTCTTTAAGCAGAAAAAAAAAGCACCACAGCTAGAAATAAGAATGTATAAGAAAGTTCATGTAGAAATTCAAGGGACTCAGAATAGCCAAAACAATCCTGAAAAGAACAAAATTGGAGGATTCACACTTCCTGACTTCAAAATTTACTACAAATTTACAGTAATCAAGACTGTGGTACTGGTGTAAAGACAAACATATATAGATCAATGGAATGGAATGGAGAGTCCAGAAATAAACCCTCACATTTACAGTCAGTTGATTTTCAACAAGGGTACCAAAATAATTCAATGGAGAAAGGATAGTCTTTTCAACAAATGTTGCTGAGACAACTAGATACCCACATGCCAAAGAATGATGCTGAACCACAACCTCACATTGTTTACAAAGATTAATTCCAAATGGATCAAAAAACCTAAATGTAAGAACTAAAACTACAAAACTCTTAGAAGAAAACACAGGTTTAAACCTTAATTATGTTGAATTAGGCCATGCTTTCTTAGGTATGACACTAAAAGCACAAACAACAAAGAAAAAAGATAAATTGGACTTAAAGTTAAAACTTTTGTACTTCAAAGAATACTATCAAAAAAGAGAAATGACAGCCCACAGAATGAGAGAAAATATTTTCAAATCATATATGATAAGGTGCTTGTATCTAGAAAATATAAAGAAAACTTACAACTTAAGAGTAAAAAGACAACCCAATTTTAAATTGAGCAAAGTATGTGAGCAGACATTTCTCTAAAGAAGATATACAAATGGCCAGTAAGAACATGAAAATATGCTCAACATCATTAGCCATTAAGGAGATGCAAATCAAACCCACAATGAAATACCATCTCATACCCACTGGGATGGCTATAATAAAAAAGACAGATAATAACAAATGTTGGTGAAGATGTGGAGAAATTGGAGCCCTCATACACTGCTTGTGAGTTTGTAAAATGGTGTAGTTGCCTTGGAGAATAGGCTGGCAGTTCCTCAATTAGTTAAACATAATGTTACCATATGACCCAGAAGTTACTCTCAAGAGAAAAGAAAATATATCCACACAAAAAAAATTGTACACTGATGTTCATAGTAGTATTCATTAGCTGCAAGTGGAAACAATTATGAATGAAAAAATAACATGTTATATATCCACACAATGGAATATTATTCAGCAGCAAAAAAGAATGAAGTACTGATATATGATACAGCATGGATGAACCTTGAAAACACAATGTTAAGTGAAAGAAGCCAGACACAAAAGACCACGTGTTGTATAATTACATGTATATTAAATGTCCAGAATAAGCAAATCTATAGAGAAAGAAATAGACTGGTGGTTGCCTATGGCTGGGGTTGGGGTGAAATGGGGAATGACTACTAATTGGTATGGGGTTTCTTTTTGGGTGATGAAATATTCTAAAGTTGATTGTGGTGATGTTTGTGTGATGACAACATAATTTTGAATAGGATAAATACCACTGAATTGTACACTTTAAATGAGTGAATTGTATGATATGTGAATTATATCTCATTAAAGCTGTTCAAAAATCATAAAAAACACAATTTTAGCACATAAATGAGACAAATGTAAGTATTTAGTCTTATAAATAATATTTCATACATCAAATGACTATGCATGTAAAAAATGTTCCAATTAAATCATTCCTTTAAAAAAAAGGACAAAAAATATGACATAAAAAACATAAAACATAGAACAGGGAGAAAAATGTAGTACTTTTAGAACACACTTGAACTTAAGTGACTATCACCTTGATATACATGAACCTTGAAGTAACCACAAATCAAAAATCTACAATAGATCCACAAAAAATAGAGAAAGGAAGCCAAACAACACTAAAGAAAATCATCAAACCACAAAGCAAGAGACTAAGAAAAGAAGAAAAGAACAGAGAAGTACTACAAAAAACAACCTGAAAACAATTTTAAAAATGGCAATAAGTGCGTACATATCAGTAATCATTTTAAATGTAAATAGACCAAATGCTCCAATCAAAAGACATAGGATGGCTGAATGGATTAAAATACAAGACCTGTCTATATGCTACTACAAAGGACAATTCAGTTCTAAATAAACACAGACTGAAAGTTAAAAGGTGGAAAAAATTATTTCATGAATATGGAAACTAAAAGAAAGCTGGGTAGCAATACTTATATCAGACAAAATAGACTTTACAACAGAATGTAACAAAAGACAAGGCCACTAAGTAATGATAAAGGAGTCAGTGTAAGAAGAGGATATAATATTTGTAAATATTTATGTATCCAATATAGGAACATCTAAATATATAAAGCAAATATTAACAGATATGAAGGGAGAAATTTACAGTAACATAATAATATTAGGGGACATTAATACCCCATTTATCAATGGAGAGATCATCTAGACAGAAAATCAATATGGAAACATTGGCCTTAAATGACACATTTGACCAGGTAATCTTAATACATATATATGGAACAATCCATCCAAAAGTTGCAGAATACATATTATTTTCAAGTGCACATGTAACATTCTCCAGGATAGATCACTTGTTAATCCACAAAATAAGTCTAAATAAATTTAATAAGATTAAAATATCAAGCATCTTTTTCTATCACAAAAATATGAAACTAGAAACCAATTACAAGAAAAAAAAAACCTAGAAAAAACACAAACACGTGGAGACTAAACAACACACTATCAAACAACCAATGGGTCAACAAAGAAATCAAAGAGGAAATAAAATTCCTGGAGCAAATGAAAATGGAAGCACAACACTTAATTTTATGGAGTGCGGCAAAAAATGTTCTAGGAGGGAAGCTCCTAGCGAAATAAACCTACCTCAAGAAATAAGAAAAATCTCAAATAAACAATCCAAATTTACACCTAAAGGAATTAGACAAAGAAGAAGGAATAAAACCAAAAGTTATATAAAAAAAAGAAAATAATAAAGATTAGAGTGGAAATAAATGAAGTAGAAATCTAAAAAGCAATTGAAAACATCAATGAAACTAAGAGCTGGTTCTTTGAAAAGATAAACAAAATTGATCACCTTTAGCCAGATATGTTGTGAAAAAAAGAGAGCATCCAAATTAATAAAATTAGAAATAAGAGAGGAAAAATTCCAAGCAATACCACAGAATGCAAACTATCATGAGAGTACTACCAACTATTATAAACCAAAACATTGGCCAACCTAGAAGAAATGGATAAATTCTTAGAATCATCCAACTTCCTAAAACTGAATCAGGAAGAAATGGAAAATCTGAACAGACTGATTATCAGTAATAAGTTCAATCACTAATTAATAAACTCCCAACCAGTAAAAGTCTAGGACAAGACAGCTTCATGGGTGAACTCTACCAAACATTTAAAGAAGATTTAATACCAGTCCTTCTCAGACTATTCCAAAATACCAACAAGGAACAATGTTTCCAAATTCATTTTACAAGTCCAGAATTAACCTGATATCAAAACCAGACAAAGCCACTACAAGAAAATAAAATAACAGGTTAATATCCTTGATGAATATAGATGCAAAAATCCTCAAAAAATATTAACAAATCAAATTCAACAATAGGAGCTTACACCATGATCAAATTGAATTTATGCCAGGGATTCAAGATGGCTTAACATGTACAAATGAATCAGTGTGATACACCACATTAACAAAAGGAAGAATAAAAATTATATGATTATCTTAACAAATGCAGAAAAAGCGTTAAACAAAATTTAACATCAGTTTATGATAGAAACTGTCAACAAAGTGGATAGAGAGGAAACATACCCAACATAATAAAGGCCATAAGTGGCAAACCTAACATCATACTCAACAGTGAAAAACTTAAAATAGCTTTTCCTCTAAGATCTGGAACAAGACAAGGATGCCCACTCTTGCCAATTTCATTCAACATAGTATTGGAAGTACTAGCCACAGCAATCAGATGAGAAAATGAAATAAAAGGCAACCAAACTGGGTGGAAACAAGTAAAACTGCCACTACTTGCACAAGATATGATCTATATATAGAAAACCCTAAAGACTCCACAAGAAAACCTGTTAGAACTAATAAATGAATTCAGTAAAGTTGAAGGATAACAAATTAGTATAAAGAAATTGGATGTGTTTCTATATACAAATAACAAACTATCAGAAAGATAAATTAAGAAAACAATCTCATTTATACTTGCATCAAAAAGAATAAAATACTTAGGAATAAATTTAATCAAGGAAGTGAAAGACCTATACTCTGAAAACTATAAGACAATGATAAAATAAATTGAAAACACTACAAATAAATAGAAAGAATATCCATGCTAAGGGAATGGAAGAATTAATCCTGTTAAGATGTACTTATTACACAAAACAATCTACAGATTCCCTACAACCCCTGTCAAAGTACCCTAGGCATTTTTTACAGAAGTAGAGCAAACAATTCTATTATTTGTATGGAAGCACAAACCCCCCCAAATAGCCAAAGAAGGAAGAACAAAGCTGGAGGTATCAAGATTTCTGATTTCAAGCTATATTACAAAGCCACACTAATCAAAACAGTATGGTACTGGCACAAAAACAGATACACAAATTAATGGAACAGAATAGAGATCCCAGAAGTAAATTCATGTTTATGTGGTTAATTAATCTAAGACAAAGTAAACAGGAATATAAAATGGAAAGACAGCCTTTTCAATAAATAATGTTGGGAAAATTCGACAGCTACCTATAAAAGAATGAAACTAGACCACTTTCTCACAACATATATTAAAAAAACAACACAACATATACAAAAAATATAAAAATAACTCAAAATGTATTAACGACTTAAATGTAAGACCTGAAACCATAAAAATCCTAGAAGAAAATGCAGGCATTATGCTTTTGACATTGATCTTAACAATATATATATATATGTTTTGATCTGTCTCCTCAGACAAGGGAAACAAAAGCAAATATAAACAAGAGACATCAAGCTAAAATGTTTTTGTACAGCAAAATGAAAAGGCAGTATACTAAATGGGGGAAGATATTTTCAAAAGTTATATTTGATAAGGGGTAATACCCAATATACATATAGGACACATACAACTCAATATTAAAAGAACTAATTAAATAATGGGTGGAGGATCTGAATAAACATTTTTCTAAAGACTTCCACAGGGCCACAGACACATGACAAGATGCTCAACATCACTAATCATCAGGGAAATGCAAATCAAAACCATAATTATATATCATCTCACACCTGTCAGAATGGCTATCATCAAAAAGACAACAAATAAAAAGTGTTGCTGAGGATGTGGAAAAAAGGGAACCCTGTGCACTGTTAGTGCAATTGTAAGTTTCTGCAGCCACTATGGCAAACAGTAGGGAGGTTCCCCCAAAATTAAGAATAAAACTTCTGTATGATTCAGCAGCTCAATTCTGGGTATTTATCTGAAGGAAACCAAAACACTAATTTGAAAATGTATCTGCTCCCCAATGTTCATTGCATAATTATTTGCAATAACAAAGATATGAAAACAACCCAAATATCCATCAGTAGATGAATGCATAAAAAAAGTTATGGTATATATGTACAATCAAATATTACTCAACAATAAAAAATAATGAAATCTTGACATTTGCAACAACATGAATGAAGCTAGAAGGCATTATGCTAAGTGAAATAAGTCAGAAAGAGAAAGATAATACTGTATAATTTCTCTTGAATGTGGAACCTAAAAAAACAAAATGAAGGAAGAAACAAAACAAAACAGAAAGACTCACAGATACAGAGAACATGACTGGTGGGTGCCGGAGGGGAGAGACATGGAGGGGATGGGCAAAATAGGTAAATAGGATTAGAGAAACAAACTTCCAGTCATAATATAAGCCATAGGATATAATGTACAGCATAGGAATTATAATCAATAATATAAAATTATAATAACTTTGTATCGTGACAAATGGTAGTTAGACTTGTGATAATTTAATAATGTATAAAAATATTGAATCAATATGTTATACACCTGAATCTAGTATAATATTGTTAAGTCAATTATACTTCAATAAAAGCATGAACAATAAAACACAAAAGGACAATAAGAAAATTAAAAATAACAACAAAAGAGTGCCTTAAAAAGAGATCAGGGTTGGGAATTCCCTGGTGGTCCAGAGGTTAGGACTCCATGCTTTCACTGCCAGGATCTGGTGTTTGATCCCTGGTTGGGGAACTAAGATCCCACAAGCCACTCAGTGTGTGTGGGGGGGGAAGTACCAGGGTTAAGAAAAAAAAAAAAAAAACTTTAGGATGCTGCAGTTGGGCAAGGACAGGACCTAGCCCTGAAGCCAGATGGCGATGCACACCCCTTTTCCTGGACTGAGGAGCTGTTGCTTATGGTGGGTGCATATTCGTGTGGAGGTAATTGGGCACCACACTGTTCAATACCAGAGAGGGAATTAAGATGATGGAGGAGTAGAAGGATGTGGAGTTCATCTCTCTCCATGGATGCATCAGGAATACACCTATAGATGCCACAATTCTCACAGAACACCGGCTGAACACTAGCAGAAGACCTTAGACACCGGAAAAGACTATAAAGATCCCTGCATAACTGGGTAGGATGAAAAAAAGAAAGGAGAAGGAGGAGAGGAAGTGGAACAGGACCTGCACCCAGGGGTGGGGGAGCCAAAGCAGAGGAGAGATTCTCGAATTCAGGGAAACCCATCTCTGATGGGGAAATCTATTGGAAGAGAAGGGAAGCATTTGAGGCTGTTGGAAGAGGGTGAAGCAGCTGATCTGTGGCAGATGGGACAGGGTGAGAAATACACAGACAGTCTGGTCCATGGCCCTATGTGCTCCACACTGGGGTGTGTTCACAGGTGCGCAAGGGGTCTGGGAGCTGGAGCGTGGTGGTTGGAGGACAGGCCCAGAGTGAGAACTGCTGTTGGCTGTGGGGAGATGGATTAAGGAGGCAGGAGGTGGGGAAATCAGCAGCAGGGAATGCCTGTGGAGGAAGACCAGACTGCCATGGAAGCAGGGTACTACTGCTGAGTTAAAAGCAGAGGGAGGAGCCGCTATTGTAGCCTCTCTCTCCCCACACACTGGCGCCTGCTGACGGACAATAAAAGAAGCCCTCTCAGGACTGGCTCTTTCATGCCTGCTGCCAGGTGTCAGGAAAAGCCCAGATAGGGCTTGCCCTCACATTCCTTATGCCAGATGCCAGAAAAGGCCCTCACTCGGGCCATATCTCTTGCGCCTGTGGCTGCCAGCTTTCCTGTGCATTTGGTGCCACTGGGGCTCCTGCGATCCAAGGAGTCATACCACCTCTGTGCTCTGTCCTTACTGGGGCAGACCTGAAAGCTCCAAAGCAGCCTCAGGACCAGACTCCTGTGGGTGGACCACATGCTGATGTGGTGATAAAACCAAAGCTGAACCCCAGGGACAGGGTGACTAAAAAAGATAGAAAATCTTTCCATCAGCTGTACAAGCTGCAGATTACATCCCTGCAATCAGCTAGGTAGACCCTGTGTTTATAGAATATCGAAGTAGACAATGAGTGTTCCCACAAATAAAAATGGTCTAGCTCTGGCAGTGGTAGACTTTGGGGTCAAGCACACACAGGAATTGGGCCAAATAAGAGTCTGAGTGGTCCCCACAGGGCCCACAGCAGGTACAGAGACCAGCTGAGAGGCAGAAGAGAGCCTCTTAGGAAGGCGGAGGTGGGCTGTGTCTCACGGCATGTGCAAGGACACTTATAGCTGAGATCCCAGGGAAACATAATTATTACTATTAATTTTATTATGTTTTGATTCATTCTGTTGTTGATTCTGGCTTTCTCTTTTGTTTTTTTTTTTTTTTCTTTTCTTGTTTGTTTCTTGTTGTCTTAGTATTTTTCTTTTTTTTTTTTAGTCTTGGGATCTTCATGTTTTATAACATATTTTTAATTTTTTATATACTTCTACTTTTACTTTGCCTTTATGTTGTTCTTTTACCTTATTTTTTTCTTCTGACTTTAATATATTTTTTATTTGTTTTTTATATTTCCATTTTTACTTTGCTTTTCTGTTGTCCTGTATTTTCCCCCTTTTTATTGTATTTTATTTTATTATTATTTTATCAGTTTGTTCTGTTTCCTGCTTATTCTTCAGTTGGCACACTGCTTTGGTTTAGTTTTTAGGTTTGTGTTTTTGTTAGCTTTGATCCTAATTGATTTCATTTTTGAGTTCTTCTATTTGGTTGTTCTCTTGCTTTTTGTTTTATTTGGTTCTGTTTTTGTTTCTTTTCCATGTGTGTGTTTCCCTGTTTCTGTTTGTTTGATTTTGTTTTTTTAGCATTTGTCTGGGATTTTGTTTGTCTTATTTTTTTTCTTTAATATATTTTCTATTTTATTTTTTATATTTCTATTTCTACGGTGCTTTTCTGTTATTCTGTCTTCTTTATCCTTTTTTTTAAATCATTTTTGTCAGTTTGTTTCTTTGCTTCCTTCTTCAGTTGGCACTCTGCTTTCATTTGGTTTTGTGATTTTCTGTTTTTGTCAGTTTTCTTTTTAATTGTTTGATTTCATTCCTGGGTTCTTATGTTTGTCTTGTTGTTCTCTTGCTTTCTGATGTTTGGTTCCGTTTTTGTTTCTTTTGTGTGTGCATGTCTCTTTGTTTCTATTTGATTTTACTTTTTACCATTTGTCAGGGGTTTTGTTAGTCTTTTTTTTAATCCCCTTTATTGTGGAATGAGCAACTTGCGGAATCTTGGTCCCTCGACAAGAAGTCAGGTTGGAGGCTCTGGGGTGGGAACATTGAGTCCAGGACACTGGACCACTAAGAATTCCCAGCCCCAGGGAAAATTAATCACCAAGAGCTCTCACGGAGGCCTCTATCAGAATCCAAGTGCCATCTCCACCCAACTGCCAACAGCACGCAGGGCTGCATGCCTCACACCAAACAACAAACAAAACAGGAACACAAACCCACCCACCACACACAGGCTACCTAAAATCATACTAAACTCACAGACACCCCAAAACATACCACCTGACATGGCCCTGCTCATCAGAAGGAAAAGACTCAGCTCCACCCACCAGAATGCAAGCACCAGTCCTTCCCATTAGGAAGCCTATGCAAGCCACTGGACTAACCTCACCACCAGGGGCAGACAACAGAAGCAAGAGGAAATACGACCCTGCAGCCTCAGGAGAGGAGACCTCAAATACTGTAATTAGACAAAATGAGAAGACAGAAATATCTTGCAGGCAAAGGAGCAAGATAAAAACCCACAAGACCAAATAAATGATGAAGAAATAGGAAAACTACCTGAAAAAGAATTCAGAGTAATGATGGTAAAGATGACCCAAAATCTCAGAAACAGAGAAAATACAAGAAACATTTAACAAGGACAGAGAAGAACTAAAGAGGAAACAAATAGTAATGAACAACACAATAACTGAAATTAAAAATACTCTAGAAGGAATCAATAGCAGAATAACTGAGGCAAGAGAATGGATAAGTGAGCTGGAAGACAGAATGGTAGAAATAACTGCGACAGAGCAGAATAAAGAAAAAAGAATGAAAAGAATGGAGGACAGGCTGAGACCTCTGGGACAACATTAAGTGTACCACCATTTGAATTATAGAAAAAGCAAAAAAAAAAAAAAAAAACAAAAAAAAAAAGAAAGGGTCTGAGAAAATATTTGAAGAGACTATAGTCGAAAACTTCCCCAACATGGGAAAGGAAATAGTCAATCAAGTCCAGGAAGCCCAGAGAGTCCCATACAGGATAAACCCAAAGAGAAAAATGCTGAGACACATATTAATCAAACTAATGAAAATTAAACACACACACAAAATTTTAAAAGCAAGGGAAAAGCAACAAATAACATACAAGGGAATCCCCATAAGGTTAACAGCTGATCTTTCAGCAGAAACTCTACAGCCCAGAAGGGAGTTGCATAACATATTTAAGGTGATGAAAGGGAAAAACCTACAACCAAGATTACTCTACCCAGCAAGGATCTCATTCAGATTCGATGGAGAAATCAAAAGCTTTACAGACAAGCAAAAGTTAAGAGAATTCAGCACCACCAAACCAGCTTTACAACAAATGATAAAGGAACTTCTCTAGGTAGGAAACACAAGAAAAGACCTACAAAAACAAACTCCAAACAATTAAGAAAATGGATTAAATGCTCCAAACAAAAGACACAGACTGGCTGAAAGCATACAAAAACAAGACCTGTATAGATGTTGTCTACAAGAGATCCACTTCAGCCCTAGGGACACATAAAGACTGAATGTGAGGAGATAGAAAAAGATATTCCATGCAAATGGAAATCAAAAGAAAGCTAGAGTATCAGACAAAATAGACTTTAAAATAAAGACAATTATAAGAGACAAGGAAAGACATGACATAATGATCAAGGGGTCAATCCAAGAAGAAGATATAACAAGTGTACATATCGATGCACCCAACATAGGAGCACCTCAATACATAAGGCAAATGTTAACAGCAGTAAAAGGGGAAATCAACAGTAACACAATAATAGTAGGGGACTTTAACACCCCACTTACACAAATGGACAGATCATCCAAACAGAAAATAAATAAGGAAACACAAGCTTTAATTGACACATTAGACCAGATAGACTTAGTTGATACTTATAGGACATTCCATCCCAAAACAACAGAATACACTTTCTTCTCAAGTGCACATGGAACATTCTCCAGGACAGATCACATCTTGGTTCAAAAATCAAGCTACGGTAAATTTAAGAAAATAGAAATCATATCAAGCATCTTTTCTGACCACAATGCTATGAGACTAGAAAGCATTTACAGGAAAAAAAGTGTAAAAAATACAAACACATGGAGGCTACAGAATACATGACTAAGCAAACAAGACATCAGTGAAGAAATCAAAGAGAAAGTGGAAAAATACCTGGAAACAAATGACAATGAAAACACAATGCCACAAAACCTGTGGGATGAAGCAAAAGCAGTTCTAAGACGGAAGTTTATAGTAATACAATCCTACCTCAAGAAACAAGAAAAATCTCAAATAAACCACCTAACCTTATACTTAAAGAATTAGAAAAAGAAGAATTAAGGGCTTCCCTGGTGGCACAGTGGTTGAGAGTCCGCCTGCCGATGCAGGGGACATGGGTTCGTGCCCTGGTCCAGGAAGATCCCACATGCTGCAGAGCGGCTGGGCCTGTGAGCCATGGCCGCTGGGCCTGCATGTCCAGAGCTTATGCTCCACAACAGAAGAGGCCACAACAGTGAGAGGCCCACGTACCACAAAAAAAAAAAAAAAAAAAAAAAAAAAGAAGAATTAAAAATACCCAAAGTTAGCAGCAGGAAAGAAATCATAAAGATCAGATCAGAAATAAATGAAAAAGAAATGAAGCAAACAATAACAAAGATCAGTAAAACTAAGAGCTGGTTCTTTTTTTTTTGGGGGGGAGGGTACACGGGCCTCTCAATGTTGCGGCTTCTCCCATTGCGGAGCACAGGCTCTGGACGCGCAGGTTCAGTGGCCATGGCTCACGGGCCCAGCCAATCCACGGCATGTGGGATCCTCCCGGACCGGGGCACAAACCCGTGTCCCCTGCATCGGCAGGCGGACTTTCAACCACTGAGCCACCAGGGAAGACCCAAGAGCTGGTTCTTTGAGAAGACAAACAAAATTGATAAACCATTAGCCAGACTAATCAGGAAAAAAAAGGGAGAAGACTCAAATCAACAGAATTATAAATGAAAAAAGAGAAATCACAACTGATACTGCAGAAATACAGAGGATTATAAGAAACTACTACAAACAACTATATGTCAATAAAATGGACAACCACTAAGAAATGAACAAATTTTTGGAAAGGTACAATTTTCCAAGACTGAACTAGGAAGAATTAGAAAATATGAACAAACCTATCAGAAGTAAAGAAATTGAAACTGTAATTAAAAATCTTCCAGCAAACAAAAGGCCAGGACCAGATGGCTTCACAGGTGAATTCTATCAAACAATTAGAAGAGCTAACACTGATCCTTCTCAAACTCTTCCAAAAAACTGCAGAGGGAGGAACACTCCCAAACTCATTCTCTGAGGCCACCATCACCCTGATACAAAAACCAGACAAAGGTGTCACAAAAAAAGAAAATTACAGGCAATATCACTGATGAACACAGTTGCAAAAATCCTCAACAAAGTGCTAGCAAAAAGAATCCAACAACACATTCAAAGGATCATACACCGTGATCAAATGGGGTTTATCTCAGTAATGCAAAGATTCTTCAATATATACAAATCAGTCAATGCGATACACCATAGTAATGAACTGAAAGATAAAAAAACATATAAGTCCAATAGATGTAGAAAAAGTTTTTGACAAAATATAACGATTTATGATAAAAACTCTCCAGAAAGTGTGCACAGAGGGAACCTACCTCAACATAATAAAAGCCATATATGACAAACCCACAGCCAACATCATTCTCAATGGTGAAAAACTGAAACCATTTCCTCTAAGATCAAGAACGAGAGTAGGGTGCCCACTCTGATGACTATTATTCAACATAGTTTTGGAAGTTTTACCACAGCAATCAGAGAAGAAAAAGAAATAAAAAGTAATACAAATTGGAAAAGAAGAAGTGAAACTGTCACTGTTTGCAGATGACATGATACTATACATAGAAAATTCTAAAGATGCCACCAGAAAACTACTAGAGCTAACCAATGAATTTGGTAAAGTAGCAGGATATAAAATTAATGCACAGAAATCTCTTGTATTCCTATACGCTAACAATGAAAAATCAGAAAGAGAAATTAAGGAAACACTCCCATTTACCACTGCAACAAACAGAATAAAATACCTAGGAATAAACCTACCTAAGGAGGCAAAAGACCTGTATGCAGAAAGCTATAAGAAACTGATGAAAGAAATCAAAGACAATACAAACAGAGGGAGAGATATACCATGTTCTTGGGTTGGAATAATCAACATTGTGAAAATGAGTATGCTACCCAAAGCAATCTACATTTTCAGTGCAATCTCTATTAAATTACCAGTGGCATTTTTCACAGAACTAGAACAAGAAATTCTATAATTAGTATAGAAACACAAAATACCTTGAATAGCCAAAGCAATCTTGAGAAAGAAAAATGGAGCTAGAGGAATCAAGCTCCCTGACTTCGGACTATACTACAAAAGTACAGTAATCAAAACAGTATGGTAATAGCACAAAAACAGAAATATAGATGAATGGAACAGGATAGAAATGCCAGAGCTAAACCCATGCACATATGGTCACCTTATCTTTGACAAAGGAGGCAAGAATATACCATGGAGAAAAGACAGTCTCTTCACTGAGTGGTGCTGGGAAAACTGGACAGCTACATGTAAAAGAATGAAATTAGAACACTCCCTAACACCATACACAAAAATAAACTCAAAATGGATCAAAGATCTAAAGGTAAGGCCGGACACTATAAAACTCTTGGAGGAGAACATAGGCAGAACACTCTATGACATAAATCACAGCAAGATCCTTTTTGACCCACCTCCTACAAAAAATGGAAATAAAAACAAAAATAGAAAAATGGGATCTAATGAAACTTAAAATCTTTTGCACAGAAAAGGAAACCATAAATAAGATGAAAGGATAACCCTCAGAATGGGAGAAAATACTTGCAAATGAAGCAACTGACAAAGATTAATCTCCAAAATACAGCAGCAGCTCATGCAGCCCAATAACCAAAAAACAACAACCCAATCCAAAAATGGGCAAAAGACCTAAATAGTCATTTCTCCAAAGAAGATATACAGATTGCCAACAAACACGTGAAAAGGTGCTCAACATCACTAATCATTAGAGAAATGCAAATCAAAACCACAATGAGGCATCACCTCACACCAGTCAGAATGGCCATCATCAAAAAATCTAAAAAAAATAAGTGTTGGAGAGGGTGTGGAGAAAAGGGAACCCTCCTGCACTGTTGGTAGGAATGTAAACTGATACAGTGTCACTATGGAGAACAGTATGGAGGTTCCTTAAAAGACCAAAAATAGAACTACCACATGACCCAGCAATTCAACTACTGAGCATATACCCTGAGAAAACCATCATTCAAAAAGATACTTGTACCACAGTGTTCAGTGGCGCACTATTTACAATAGCCAGGACATGGAAGCAACCAAAATGTCCATCGACCGATGAATGGATAAAGAAGATGTGGTATATTTATACAATGGGATATTACTCAACCATAAAAAGGAACGAAATTGAGTTATTTGTAGTGAGGTGGATGGACCTAGAATCTGTCATACAGAGTGAAGTAAGTCAGAAAGAGAAAAACAAATACCGTATGCTAACACATATATATGGAATCTAAAAAAAAAAAAAATGGTTCTGTAAATCTAGGGGCAGGGCAGGAATAAAGACACAGTTGTAGAGAATGGACTTGAGGACCTGGGGGTGGGGTAGGGGAAACTGGGATGAAGTAAGAGTAGCAATGACGTATATACACTACCAAATGTAAAATGGATGGCTAGTGGAAAGCTTCTGCATAGCACAGGGAGATTAGCTCGATGCTTTGTGACAGCGTAGAGGGGTGGGATAGGGAGGCTCAAGAGGGAGGGGATATGGGGATATATGTATACATATAGCTGAGTCATTTTGTTGTACAGCAGAAACTAACTCAACATTGTAAAGCAATTATACTCTAATAAAGATGTAAAAAAAAATAAAGATACCAACTATGATTTGGAGTATTGTCAACCAAAAGAAATATAATGTATTTTAAATGACTATAAAAGTATCCACATGCTAATCTTGGCATAAGACCTTGAATGATATATTTCAGAAAATTTGTGATTTGTTTTATAAAAATAAACGTTAATGTGTCAAGGAGAGAAAACTTTAATAGAGGAGGTCATGCTGGTTAATTTTTCTCGAGGTTTTTTACAAAACATTTATAGTATATAATTCTACAAATATGTTTTCATTGAAGTATTTGCTTAATAAATTCTGCCAAATTATCTTGATGGTAGAACAAGCACAGCAGAGAGATACTGGACTGTAGTGATGGCGTTGCTTTCAATAGGAAGAAAGTGGTTTATTTTATGGAATCAAGTAAAAGTGAAATACCGAGGTCTCTGGAACTTAACATCTTTTATGTAAAGGGATAGAGCACCAAAAATTGAAAAACTTACTGACCTTATGTTAGTTTTTTAAAAGTATCTGATTTGAGATTGTTGTTTTAACTTGCACCACTTCTCATACCAAATAAGAGGGTTTTCTTTTCTCTCCTAACACTAAATATATATGTCTTTTCTAACATCTTCAATTCTCTGATGCCCGCTGGGTGTCAAACAATTGAATTCAATTCTGATAAATTCTACCTGGAGTTAGCATCAGATCCCATAACTTACAGACTCAGTGCTATAAGACTGCCCCCACTTCAGATTTCAATTACAAGTACTAGGCCACTGTGCTTCCGATTGATGGATTATAGATTGGGGGTTCCCACATCACTCCCCTCAGGTTAGATAATTCACTAGTGTGACTCAAAGAACTCAGAAAAACACTCTTACATTTTCTGATTTATTGTAAGTATACAACTCAGCAACAGCAAAATAGCAGAGATGCATAGAAAGGTATGGGGGGGGGGTGTATTGGCATACAAAGCTTCCATGCCCCTTCCAGGAGAAGCACCCTCCCAGCACCTCAATGTGTGTACCTGTCAACCCCATCTCACAAGCCTGGAGGCAGGGAGGTGGAGTTGAAAGTTCCAAACTTCTAATCAAGGCTTGTTCTTTTCGGTGACCAGGCTCCATCCTGAAGCAATTTAGGGGCACTGCCAAGAGTTACATCATTTAAACAAAAGAGAACAAAGACACTCATCACCTTTATCACTCATGGATTTCCCAGGGTTTTAAAAATTCTGTGCCAGGAACCAAGGTCAAAGACCAAATATATTCCTATGATACCATAGATGGTTTTAAGCATTTTTAATTGAATTACATGGGAAATTATCAGAAGTCTATTTCTCTGCCTTGTTTTCATATTTAGAATCTTATATTTTCTTGATGTTTTTCTCCTTTTAGGGAGAAATGTTTGCATAATTACCTCTTATCTAACTTCTTAGAGCATATACATTTTCAAAACATTGATTCTATTCCACTTAATTTTATGTTGAGTTGAGCTGGCCAGACACGAAGCAGCAATCTAGTAAACAAATGGATGTCTATTTCTGGTCATGTTCATAGTAAACACAGAGATCAATTTTTTTTTTTTATTTTCAAAGTTTATGCTTTAAGAAAAGTATGCTTTGGGTGGGATGTGCCGTCTATAGAGCTTGGAAGCAATCCTAAATTAGTCAGATCGCTGTGTGTCACAATAGAGCATGACAAGCTCACATGGGTAAAGCTGGCAGCCTGTTTACATGTTATGAAAACAGTTGAAAACAAGAATTATTCTTTTAAAATTCAATTAATCATATTGCAATCCTTGAGAAGAAATTACTTCTTTAACCTTAACTAACCAGTTGTAAGAACATAACTTGCTGTACCAAGGTCTACAGCCTCTTTCCAGCTGTTTGATAATTTATGAACAAGCACTATAAGGAAACTTATACAAATCAGTGAACAAGTTAGGGAGATTTCAACACCCTGGAAAGGAACTTGCAAGTTTAAGTATATGAGTTGACATTAGGCTCAGAGATCACTTTAAAATGATGAAAGTCATGAATTTTACTTGTTTCTAGAAATGTTAAAGCAGGCCTGCTTGAACTACTGTGTCCTATGGTAAGCAAGTTTTAATATTTGAATATCCATGTGCGGTATTTGTATTTATCCAAAATGAGTTAAACTAGGATTTATTTAGCAGTTCTGGAGGACTTATAAGTATTCCTGAAACACCCATCTTAAGGAAGCTATGAACTCCAGGAACTCTTGAAGCCACAGAAGTAATCTGTGGGAACTTAGTTATAATCAAAAAATATGACTGCCACACCTATTCAGAGGTAAATACTGTCATTCTATTTAAGGTGAGGAGTACCTTATGTCTTTATTGATCTGTATTTTCGTTACCATTTGTCAACACTGGCTTTGCACATGCAATTTAAGGCTTATCCAACCGTAAGAAATGACCAGTAGCCAATCCCGATGGCTATAGTTGACCTTTCATGCTCTTTGCCAGTTATAATTACTCTTGAATGTGATGCTCATTCTATGCTTTCATGGTAGAGAATAAAACTTAGAATAGGGCTTCCCTGGTGGCGCAGTGGTTGACAGTCCGCCTGCCGATGCAGGGGACACAGGTTCGTGCCCCGGTCCGGGAAGATCCCACATGCCTGTAGAGCGGCTGGGCCCGTAAGCCATGGCCACTGAGCCTGCGCGTCTGGAGCCTGTGCTCCGCAACGGGAGAGGCCACAACAGTGAGAGGCCCGCGTACCGCAAAAAAAAAAAAAAAAAAAAAAAAAGAATAATGTTGCCTAGGGGTCAAAAACTGGTGACTAAATGAGATTTATCTATTGGAATAGTGTTTAATACAGTTTTTAATTTGAATACTTTTCAAAGTTCATGCCCTTTTCAATTCCTAATAGTGTCCACTGTTCTGAATACTAGATTTACATTTTCTGTCTGGCACCTGAAGTTATTTGAGTATGCTCTTCCTTCATTAGACAGATGGAAACCAAAACTTATATGCGATGTTTATAATAATCACCAATTAAAATAATACATGCACAGCTTTCAGGGTTTCTCTACCCTGATTTAGCAAAGATTATTATGGGGATATGTCTGTATTTAACAGTTGTGTACAAAGGTACATCTTTAGAAAGTCTGACAGATGCCAAAGGAAGTGAAATATGGATTCCCTCTCTTATTCTTTTCCTCCTTGACTTCAACTTTATTTCCATTTATTTGTGTAGACAAAGTTTATATATTTGGGCTAGAGGAAGAAGATGTATCAATGAAAGCTGAATGCAAACTAGTATCCTGGATTTGCTTTTGTAGCTCTTAGGCTTCCCTCCCTCACTTGTCAGTATGTACTAGGTGCAGACTAGATGTGCTAAATTTTTAAAAAGATAGTATCATTCACTGTCATTTACCATTAACTTTTAACTTCTATCAATAGGATGATAAATATTTGGTATTTCCAATTATATATTTATTTGTGCTCTTAGTGAAGTAAGAGAGACACTGAGGTCAGCTTCAATCATAGCCATTTTGGTAATGGTAAATTATCTGGAATTGAAATATTAAATACTAATCATAGATAACAGAGGATTTTATTTGAAGCAGGCTTCTTTGATTATCTATATATAGCTGTATCTTAACATTATCTAGCAATCTGGGCTTGCTTTTTATTAACATTTATTCTGAATAAATTCTTCTCTCAGATGTCAATGTTGAGCACCAGCAAAGGTTCTTTTTTTTTTTTTTTTTTTTTTTTTTTGCTGTCACATTGAGATGAAGCCTACTGTGATGAATTATTAGGACAATGAAAATTAAGCAAGAGTGAAGGCTGTAATTTGAGACGGAAATAAATCTGCAACTTGCAGAAAGAATAGTAGCTTGGAAGATTTATTCTCTCTTTTAAAGTTGCCTGTCACAATATGGTAACACTAGGCATCAGGATTTGAAAGATGGTTTCAAAATCTCCTTATTGACAACATTGCTAAGTGGCCAACTTTTCATGTGTCACTGTGGGGGGTCTTTGTGCCTATCTTTTATCTTTGCCATGATTTGATGGAGACATTCATAGTAATTACTAACTGAGAAGGTAGGCTGCTTTGCAAAGCATATGACTATACAGTTAAGTCAGAACAGTGAAATAAACTGTAGGCACAAATTATTGTAAGCTAGTGTTGGCATTTGGAGCAATGATAGGCAATGATAAGGAAGAAATTACAGGCTCCCCATAATGGGGCACTTGGCCCACTATTCCTTACCTACCATGTCCTATAAAATGAACTATTTTACAGTTTATACTCATACCTTAGATTGGAGTTAAGATAGTAATACCCAGTAACATGTAAAATTTCAAAATGCAATGAAATGAACACAAATATGCATGTTTTAGTCAATATTTCTCTGCTTATTTTTGGTTTTCTGATATAGAATTTCTGCCATACATTTTACTGTGGAAAATATAAAGCAGTTATGATACAAAGTCTCAGACTCTGTATTGATGGAAGAGGAAAACACTAACATTTATAGGTACCTACTAAAATCTCAATATCATACAAACAATTAGTAGTAACATAGGTATTATTACCCCCCATTTTGCAGATGAGAAAACACAGGCCTTGAGACTTTAGGTAATATGAAAAAAGTCTTGCAACTAGTAAAAGATATTGTCATAATTTGAACCCAAGCTCGTCTAATTTTTCTTCTAATGCTATATATCGTTCTGCCATCCAAGCAAATAAACATTTATTTTGGGAATTTATGAGCATCAGTTTGCCTAAGTTCAAATGCTAGCCCCTTCATATGGGCATGTTTCTAAGCCTTTCTGAGCCTAATTTTTCTCCTATTATAGGCCATAGGTAGGGGTACAGATAGTTCATCCAGTGTAACAGAGGGGCATGCAGAGGGTAAAATGAAGGTTATTTGGTAAATTTGGGGGAGTAGCAAGTACAAAATCTCAGTGAAATATGAAGCCAGCTCATCTGTTGAGAGTAATAGACCCGGGTGGCTCAGTGTGGCTCTATGGCTCCACTAGTGATTCATCATAACAGTGATTTAAAATGAAGGAGCTCAGCACAGAGGATTGTTTTTCTGCAGCCACTTTCACCTGCTCAGAAGCAGGGGTAGAAAATGAGAATAGTTGGGATTTAGCCCACCTTGTAAGATGGAGTGAGTTGAGGATGTAAGCAAGGGAGAAATACAATGATGAATCATAGAACCTAAACAGAATGGGGAGGGAAATGCAAACATGCAGCATGTGTGCGTGTGTGTGTGTGTGTGTGTGTGTTGGGTGGGCAAGGTGAATAAGTGGTAGTGTCAGTAATTGAAGATTTCACTGGGGTCTAAGAAATGTTGGAGTAGGGGACAGAGGAGTGAGTAGAAGAATACCATCTATTGTGATTTTGTATCTGCATTCCAGGAAAAAAAAAAGAATTTGTTTCAGAGCTTTTGTGTCCCTTTTAGGCAATCTCAAATAAAAGGAAAGTTCATCAGCAAATATTTATTAGCACCCATATTCATAAATAGTACCTCAGAATTCATTTACTCCTGGGAATAATTGTGAAGCTAGGTAGGAATATATTTTAATAATAAGAGCAAAACAAGTATTTTAATCTTTTTCTGTGCATTTCATGCAGAACATTAAGAATTAAATTAATTCAGCCAATGTTTACTAAGGTGTTATACTTGACCTAAATGATTTTACAATCTAGTGGGGAAGGAAAATATGTTCCAAAATTATCATAACAGAATGCATGAAGTGACAGGTGTCAAAATTTAAGTATAAACACAATCCTAGGGAGCCCCAAGGAAGGTGTGATTAATTCCTGCTTGTAGTGACTGAGGATTTCAGGGGGAACTACAATTTTTGCTATATTTTAAAGAATGAGCAGCATTTATAAAGGTCAGATAGGGATGCAAGAAAAGAGGGTATTTGGAAAATATTCTAGGCTAAGTAGAGATGAAAGCCAAAGGCAAACATTATAGGTTACATTCAGGAACTAGCAAATAGGATCTTGTGGTTGGACCACAGTTAAATTTGGAAGAAGAGTAAGATTGTAAAGCAGTGCCTGGGACATAGATTATTACTTAATATATACACTCCTGAAAGAGGAGAGATATGGCTAGCATAAAAGGTAAGATTTTTGCATCACTGAAGCAATGTGATAATGTTCTTTTCTTAAGGAAAATGTACACTGGGTATTTTGAGTCACTGAAATTAGAAATCCTTGTTTTCACATAAACATGGGTATAACTCAATAGCAGACTATCTTTTTTTTTTTTTTTTGCTGTAAAGCTCTCATTACATCCTACTCTTGGTTGATAATTTGGATAATGTTGTGAGAAATCCAAGATGCCTACTAAAACCATAGGTGGCTTTAAGAAACTATGATCAACTGTTTCAGCAATTATCAATCATTGAAGTCCTTGTGAATTTGCTATGAATGAACAAAGCAGTCTTTATTTTTTTTTTTTTTTTTTTTTTTTTTTTTTTTTTTTTGTGGTACGCGGGCCTCTCACTGCTGTGGCCTCTCCCGTTGCGGAGCACAGGCTCCGGACGCGCAGGCTCAGCAGCCATGGCTCACGGGCCCAGCCGCTCCGCGGCATATGGGATCCTCCCAGACCGGGGCACGAACCCGTATCCCCTGCATCGGCAGGCGGACTCTCAACCACTGCGCCACCAGGGAGGCCCCAAAGCAGTCTTTAAATCTTTTTCTTGTAAACATGAACAATATAAATGTAATTATAAATGTCTATATATTAATTTCAGAAATCTTTAGCATCTGTCAAAAGTAGCTAATATTTTAATATCTAATACTTTTAAGCTATGAAAAATACATGATATTCTTGATTTTATTCTAAAGATCTTTATGTATGTAGTGATATTTATCATGCTTATAAAATCTATTCTTACAATTTTTTGTTTGGTGACTTATTACAGTTTTAATTAGGAAGTACATCAAATTGTGTGACTGCGATTTATAATTATGGGAATATAGCTAGAAATAAGATCTTCAGGTTTATCCAATAAAATAAATGTACCATTGATTCCACTAATATATATTTTGAATTCCTCACTGATCTCATTAACTTAGAACAGTTGCAGAATAATTTTTCATTGAAAGTATACAAAGCATTTGACCCTCAGTAAATCTCAGTAAGAAGAATAACTAAGAGTATTTTCATTGTTTTCATAGTGGGACTGAGGCCTTAAAGATTCAGAATGTTAATATTTGCATTGGTGCTTGTTCTTGAACAGTTCTCTGTAGCCCAATAATATTTTCACCTTCTGATGTAAAACTAAATATATGGATATCTGTTCTTTCTGGTTTTTCTAGTTGTCCTATAGTTTTCAGAATTACTAAGAGTACACAAAGGGAATTAATACATAGAGCTCATAACTTCTTTTGCCTCCAGAGGCTGTTTCCCTTGATAAAAGTATTTGGCATATATTTAGAGGAGAAAACTAGTGATATGGAAGTCAAAGATTATGTCCTCTAGTAATATGCTGTGATGTGTTGCTGCATGTTTTCAGTCTAGACGAATCAACTGAATACACACACACACACACACACACACATATATATATATATAATATTGGCTGAAATTACAGTATACTAAACTCCTGCTTTCATTCTCTTATGTGGCTATTAAAAAATTGTTTTTTCCCTGAGTCAGAGCTTTTATATTTGTCCCACCCTGTCCTCTGTACTGAACAATTCCAGCTGAGGAAAAATTGTGATTTTATTAGTCCCACATGGAGACATTTTCTCCAGGGAATACCCTGTTCTTTATGATGTGTATTATTGTAGAGTAATCCTCTTTTGACTTTACCAATAGTTAGTGCCCATTCCAGTGGTTAAAACCCAGCCACTCTCTTGAACTAAGCCAAATGGAAACAGATACAAAGAACTGAAAAAAGATACAACAGTAAAATCAAAGTATTTATATAGTTTTACTCTCCTTTGGTTAAAGTTCCCCAGAAACCTATTTATATGAGAGAGACTAAATTACTGGAATTAATGCTGAGATCTGCTGAGTGACTTTACCTAAGAACTTTAAGCCCTTAAGTGATTATAATTTTCATACTTGTGAAAAAAATTTACTAGCTACACAATTCTCTTTTTACATATATGACCAGGTATAAATATTTATAACATAATTTATATACAATTTTTTTATTTGTATAATTTTATATGTATACCTGTTATAATTATCCACACACACAAACATATATATAATGTAATGATGGGAGTGACATCTCATCACCTTTGCCATATTTTATTGGTTGGAAATGAGTCGTGAGTCATGAGTCACAGTCCCATCCATACTCAAAGGGGGCAAATTATTTAAAGGCATGGGCCATTGGGAACACCCTAGGGCTGTCTGGACTACCACATGTGCCTGTAAGAGTAAAGCATAGCTGTTAAGATATTCTTCCATACTTTCATCCCTTTCTATTCCGCAGGGTTTTTTTTAAAGACAATTTATTATTTCTATTTCATCTGAATATTCCTGAAGGCTTTGCCTTTTGTACAAGACATTAAGAAAATTAAGAGTGATGTTGGTGTTCCTACCTTTATCTCAATGTTCTGAATAATTTATTTCCAAAGTGTAAGTTATTCAAGTTCATTTGTATATGGTTGTTTGTGTAAAATATTGAAAAAAACAAATGGTATTTCATCACAAAATCAATCAAGAGCATTGAAATAAATGTTAAAGAGGGATTGAGGATACTGAGTGCTCTGACCATGGAAATTTTAGCTGTTTACATTTTGCCTTAGTAACATAAGAAAGTAAGTTTTATTCCAAAAGTTTATGCTCAGAAGTTTCACTTCTCTCTTCTTTGTTCTTTCTATTTCTCCTATTTATATTATTATATAATTGAAAATAACAAGTCTGAGAGATTGCTGCTTTATTTCTAACTCTACTACTACTACTGTTACTGTCTTTATATGAATTTTTTTATATTCTTCATCTATAAGATGAGAAAGTTAGTTGAACTAAGATACTGCTGTAAAGAAACATATACTGACAGGGAGGATCAAGATGGTGAAGCAGGAGGATGTGGAGCTCACTTCTCCCCCCCAAAAACATCAAAAATAAACCTACACATGGAAAAATCCCCATGGAAAACCAACTGTAAACTGCTTGAGTGGTGCATAGTTTCACTGTGATCACACGGGCCTCGATTGCTTTGGCTGTCACCTCTTTTGGGGCAGAGCATGCACTCAAGCAATGGAGCCTTATCAAACCCGACCCTCAGGGCTTTTACTCCAACAACTGGGTTTGTGATAGCCACAGAACAGAGAGGTGTTCCCGCCCGACATCTAGAACACGTTCTGGACACCACAACACCAATCACACCCCCTATCAAGAGGATAACAGCCAGCACACTCTGAGGAAAGATGTGGTACACATCCATACCAAAAACAGCCCTCACACCAAAAATATTGGACTCACACATCTACACAGGGATGCTTCACATAAAAACACCCCATCAAGACCACAGTAGGTAACAGTTTCTCCTAAATTCATAGAGACAGAGAAAGTTAAGTAAAATGAAAAAGCAGAGGAAGTGTTCCCAGTTAAAAGAACAAGAAAACTCCCCTGAAAGAACAAAATAATGAAAGAGAGCTCACCAGTCCTTTGGATCCCAAGTGTGAAAAGGAGATAATAAAAATGCTATAGGAATTAAGAAAGATTATCAATAGAAATGCAGATAACTCTAACAAGAAACTAGAAGCTACAAAGATGAACCCATCAAAATTAGACAATTGCCAAGATAAAAACCAATCTAGAAGCAATGAACAGCAGATTAAATAATGCAGAACAAATAAATGATATGGAAGATAGAATGATAGAAACCACCCAATCAGAACAGCAGACAGAAAGAAATGAAAGCACCATATGAGACCTATGGGATAATATAAAGCATACTGATCTACACATAATAGAGGTTCCAGAAGGAGAAGGAAAGAGAAGGGGAGCAAAAATGTATTTGAGGGCTTCCCTGGTGGTGCGGTGGTTGAGATTCCACCTGCCGATGCAGGGGACATGGATTTGTGCCCCAGTCCAGGAAGATCCCACATGCTGTGGAGTGGCTGGGCCCGTGAGCCATGGCTGCTGAGCCTGCACGTCCGGAGCCTGTGTTCTACAACGGGAGAGGCCACAACAGTGAGAGGCCAGCATATCGAAAAAAAAAAAATGTATTTAAAGAAATTATGGCTAAAACTCCCCAACCGAAAGAAGGAGACAGATATCCAAGTACAGGAAGCACAGAGGGTCTCCAACAAGATGAACCTAAACAGACCCACAACAAGACATATCATAATTAAAATGGCAAAAGTTAAAGAGATAATTCTAATGGCAACAAGAGAAAAACAAAGAGTCAATTACAAGGGAACCACTTAAAGGCTATCAACTGATCTCTCTGCAGAAACTTTGCAGTTCAGAAGGGAGTGGCATGAAGTCCTGAAGGGAAAGACCTGAAACCTAGGATAGACAACCTAGCAAGACTATCATTTAGAATAGAAGGAGAGATGAAGAATTTCTCACACAAGCAAAAACTAAAAGAATACAGCAATACTAAACCTACCCTAAAAAAAATCTTAAAAGGTACTGTTTAAATAGAAAGGAAGAATCTATAGGAAAGGGAAAATCACAATAGGAAAGGCAAATATATAAAAGAATTGAAGATCACTTAAATAAGCCAGTATATAGATTAAAAAACAATAAAAACTTTTGTAAAAGTGATTATAATCTCAATTAACAGCAAAAGGATAAACATGGAGATGTAAAATAGGACACCAAAATCACAAAATGTAGGGGAGGGGAGTAAAAAATGTAGATCTTTTAGAATGTTTTCAAACTTGTATGACTATCAGTTTAAAGCAAGTAGATATAGTTAATGGTGAACACACTGGAAAACCAGGGTAAACACAAATGAAAGATAACAGATTCACAAAAAAAAAAAAAAAAAAAGAAATGAATCCAAGCATAACACAAAAGAAAACCATCAAACCACAGAAGTAAAAACAAAAAGAAGAAATAACAAAGAAGAACTATAAAATCAACTGGAAAACAAGGTTTAAAATGGCAATAAATACATTCATATCAATAATTACTTTTAAAGTCAATGGACTAAATGCTCTGCTCAAAACACACAGAGTGGCAGATTGGATTAAAAAAAACTAAGAAACTACCATATGCTGCCTACAAGAGACTTCACGGTGAAAGACACAGATAGAAAGTGAGGGAATGGAGAAAGATATTTCATGCAAATGGAAATGACAAGAAAGGGAGGGTAGCAATACTCATATCAAACAAAATAAACTTTAGAATAGTAAGGAAAGACAAAGACAGACATTATATAATAATAAAGGGATCAATACAAGAAGAGGACATTACAATCATTAAAATATATACACTCATTATAGAAGTACATAAATATATAAAACAAATACTAACATACATAAAGGGAGAAATTGACAGGAATACAATACTTGTAGGAGACTTTTACACCCCTCTGACATCAATGGACAGATCTTCCAGACAGAAAATTAATAAGGCAACAGAGGCCCTAAATGACACAATAGACCAGTTAAACTTAATTGATATTTTCAGGACATTACATACAATAAAACCAGAATACATATTCTTGTCAAGTGCACATGGAACAGTTTCTAAGGTTGACTACAGACTAGAACACAAAATAAGCCTCAACAAATTCCAGAGGATAGAAATCATTTTTATCATTTGTTCTGACTGCAGTGTTCTTAAACTAGAAATCAACTAGAGAAAGAAAAAAGGGAAAATAACACATGGAGAGTAAACAACATGCTACTAAAAGACAAATGGGTCAATGATGAAATCAAAGAAGAAATCAGAAAATATCTCAACAAATGACAATAAAAACACAACCTTACAAATATCTATGGAATACAGCAAAATCATTTCTAAGGGGGAAGTTTACAGTGATACAGGTCTTCCTCAAGAAACAAACAAACAAACAAAATCTCAAACAAGCTAACCTACCACCTAAAAGAGCTAGAAAAAGAAGAACAATCAAAACCCAAAGTCAATAGAAGGAAGGAAATAATAAAGATTAAAGAGGATATAAGTAAAATAGAGATCAATAAAACAATAGAAAAGATCAATAAAACCAAGAGCTGGTTCTTTGAAAGATAAACATAATCGACAAACCTCTAGCCACACTCATCAAGAAGAAAAGAGAGAGGATCCAAATAAACAAAATAAGAAATGAAAGAGGAGTTTATTTTTGTATATGGTGTTCGGGAGTGTTCTAATTTCATTCTTTTACATGTAGCTGTCAAGGTTTCCCAGCACCACTTACTGAAGAGACTGTCTTTTCTCCATTGTATATTCTTGCCTCCTTTGTCATATATTAGTGGACCATAGGTGCATGGGTTTATCTCTGGGTTTTCTATCCTGTTCTATTGATCTATATTTCTGGTTTTGTGCCAGTACCATACTGTCTTGATTACTGTAGCTTTGTAGTATAGTCTGAAGTCAGGGAGCCTGATTCCTCCAGCTCCATTTTTCTTTCTCAAGATTGCTTTGGCTATTTGGGGTCTTTTGTGTCTCCATACAAATTTTAAGATTATTTTGTTCCAGTTCTGTGAAAGATGCCATTGATGATTTGATAGGGATTGCACTGAATCTGTAGATTGCTTTGGGTAGTATAGTCATTTTCACAATACTGATTCTTCCAATCAGAGAACATTGAATATCTCTCTATCTATTTGTGCCATCTTTGATTTCTTTCATCAGTTTCTTATAGCTTTCTGCATACAGGTCGTTGCATCCTCAGGCAGGTTTATTCCTAGGTATTTTATTCTATTTGCTGCAATTGTGAGTGGGATAGTTTCCTTAATTTCTCTTTCTGATCTTTTGTTTTTAGTGTATAGGAATGCAAGAGATTTCTGTGCATTAATTTTGTATACTGCAACTTTACTAAATTTGTTGATTAGCTCTAGTAGTTTTCTGGTAGTATCGTTAGGATTTTCTATATATAGTATCATGTCATCTGCAAACAGAGACAGTTTTACTTCTTCTTTTCCAATTTGTATTTCTTTAATTTCTTTTTCTTCTCCAATTTTTGTGGCTAGGACTTCCAAAACTATGTTGAATAACAGTGGTGAGAGTGGGCACCCTACCCTTGTACCTGATCTTAAAGGAAATGGTTTCAGTTTCTCACCATTGAGAATGATGTTTGATGTGGGTTGCTCTTATATGGCCTTTATATTGAGGTATGTTCCCTCTATGCCCACTTTCTGGAGAGTTTTTATCATAAATGTGTGTTGAACTCTGTCAAAAACTTTTTCTGAATCTATTGAGACTATCATACGTTGTTTATTCTTCAGTGTGTTAATATGGTGCATCACATTGATGGATTTGCATGTATTGAAGAATCCTTGCATCCCTGGGACAAATCCCACTTGATCATGGTGTATGGTCCTTTTAATGTGTTGTTGGATCTGTTTGCTAATATTTTGTTGAGGAATTTTGCATCTGTATTCATCAGTGATATTAATCTGTCATTTTCCATTTTTGTGATATCTTTGTCTGGTTTTGGTATCAGGGTGATGGTAGCCTCATAGAATGAGCTTGGGAGTGTTCCTCCCTCTAATTTTTTGGAAGAATTTGAGAAGGATGGGTGATAGCTCTTCTCTAAATGTTTGACAGAATTCACCTGTGAAGCCATCTGGCCCTGGAGTTTTGTTTGTTGGAAGATTTTTTTTTTTTTTTTTTTTTTTTTTTTTTTTTTTGCGATACGCGGGCCTCTCACTTGTTGTGGCCTCTCCCGTTGCGGAGCACAGGCTCCGGACGCGCAGGCTTAGCGACCATGGCTCACGGTCCCAGCCTCAGGGGTCCAGCCGCTCCGCGGCATGTGGGATCCTCCCGGACCAGGGCACGAACCCACGTCCCCTGCATCGGCAGGTGGACTCTCAACCACTGCGCCACCAGGGAAGCCCTGTTGGAAGATTTTTAATCACAGTTTCAATTTCATTACACATGATTGGTCTGTTTATATTTTCTATTTCTACCTGGTTCTGTCTTGTAAGATAATAACTTTCTAAGAATTTGTCCATTTCTTCCAGATTGTCCATTTTATTGGCATATAGTTGCTTGGAGTAATCTCTCATGATGCTTTGTATTTCTGTGGTGTCCATTGTACCTTCTCCTTTTTCATTTCTAATTTTATTGATTTGAGTCCTCTCCCTCTTTTTCTTGGTCAGTCTGGCTAAAGGTTTATCAATTTTGTTTATCTTCTCAAAGAACCAGCTTTTTTTTTTTTTATTGATCATTGTTATTGTTTTCTTTGTTTCTATTTCATTTATTTCTCTCTGATCTTTATGATTTAAATGGATTAAAGACATAATGTAAGACCAGACACTATAAAACTCTTAGAGGAAAACATAGAAAGAACACTCTTTGACATAAATCACAGCAAGATCTTTTTTTGACCCACCTCCTAGAGTAATGAAAAACAAAACAAAACAAAATAAACAAATGGGACCTAATGAAATTTAAGGGCTGTTGCACAGCAAAGGAAACCATAAATAAGATGAAAAGACCACCCTCACAATGGGAGAAAATATTTGCAAATGAAGGAACAGACAAGAGATTAATCTCCAAAACATACAAGCAGGTCATGCAGCCCAATATCAATAAAACAAACAACCCAATCCAAAAATGGGCAGAAGGCCTAAATCGACATTTCTCCAAAGAAGACATACAGATGGCCAAGAGGCACATGAAAAAATGCTCAACATCACTAATTATTAGAGAAATGCAAATCAAAACTACAATGAGGTATCATCTCACACTGGTCAGAATGCCCATCAACAAAAAATCTACAAACAATAAACGCTGGAGAGGGTGTGGAGAAAATGGGACCCTCTTGCACCGTTGGTGGGCATGTAAATTCATATAGCCACTATGGAGAATGACATGGAGGTTCCTTTAAAAAGTAGAAATAGAATTATTCTTTGACCCAGCCATCCCACTACCAGGCATGTACCCTGAAAAAAACATAATTCAAAAAGACACATGCACTCCAATGTTCATTGCAGTACTATTTACAATAGCCAGGTCATGGAAGCAATCTTAATGCCCATTAGCAGATGAATGGATAAAGAAGTTGTGGTACATATATACAATGGAATATTGCTCAGCCATAAAAAGGAATGAAATTGGGGCATTTATAGAGACATGGATGGACCTAGAGACTGTCATAGAGAGTGAAGGAAGTCAGAAAGAGAAAAACAAATATCATATATTAAAGCATATATGAAGAATCTAGAAAAATGGTACAGATGAACCTGTTTGCAAGGCAGAAAGAGAGTCACAGATGTAGAGAACAGACATATGGACGCCAAGGGGGGAAAAGGGGGGTGGATGAATTGGGAGATTGGGATTGACATATGTACACCAATATGTATAAAATAGATAACTAATGAGAACCTGCTGTATAGCACAGGGATCTCTATTCAGTGCTCTGTGGTGACCTAAATGGGAAGGAAATCAAAAAAGGGCATATATATCTACATATAGTTGATTCACTTTGTTGTATAGTAGAAACTAACACAATATTGTAAAAACACTATAACCCAATTTAAAAAAAAAAAAAGAAATGAAAGAGGAGAAATAACAACTGATACCACTGAAATTCAAAAAATCATAAGAGAATACTATCAACAGTTATATGCCAACAAATTGGACAACCAAGAAGAAATGAATACATTTCTAGAAACATACAGCCTGCCAAAATTGAGTCAAGAAGAAACAGATAATTTGAACAGAACAATCACTAGAAGTTAAATATAATGTGTAATTAAACAAAAAATCTCCTTGGAAACAAAAGTCCAGGACCAAATAGCTTCACTGGGAATTCTACCAAACATACAAAGAATAACTTATATCTATCCTTCTCACACTATTCCAAAAGATTGAAGAGGAGGGAATACTCAAATTCATTCTATGAAGCCACCATTACCCTGATACCAAAAGCAGACAAAGACACTACAGAAAAAGAAAATTACAAGCCAATATCTTCGATGAATATAGATGCAAAAACCTCAACAAAATATTAGGTAACTGAATCCAATAATACATGAAAAGAATCATATACCATGATCAAGGTGGATTCATTCCAGTGTTTCACAAATGGTTCAATACATGCAAATAATCAATGTGAGTGATTAACAAAAGTAAAGACAAAAACCACATGACCATCTCAATAGATACAGGGAAAGCATTTGATAAAACTTAACATCCATTCATGATAAAAACTCTCACCAAAGTGGGTATAGAGGGAACATATCTCCACAGAATAAAAGCCATTTCATACAAATCCACAGCCAACATAATATTCAATGGTAAATAGCTGATAGCCTCTCCTATAATTCAGGAGCAAGACAAGGATGGCCACTCTCACCTCTTCTATTCAACGTTTTATTGGGAACCCTAGCCACAGCAATCAGACAAGGAAGAGAATTAAAAGTATTCAAATTGGAAGGGAAGAGAGAAAACTATTACTGTTTGCCAATGACATGATGCTCTCTATACAGAGAACTCCACACAAAAACTATTAGAACGAATACATTAATTCAGCAAGGTAGCAGGGTGCAAGATTAATATACAGAAATCTGTTGCATTTCTTTACACTAACAATGAAATATCAGAAAGAGAAAGTTTAAAAAAAATCTCACTTAAAATCACATCAAAAAAATAAAATATCCAGCATTAAAATTAGCTGAGGAGGTGAAAGACCTATACACCGAAAACTATAAAACATTGATAAAGGAAACTGACAATGATTAAAAAAATAGAAAGATATCCATGCTCTTGGATTGAAAGAATTAATATTGTTAGAATGGTCATACTACCTAAAGCAATCTACAGATTTAATACAATCCCTATCAAAATACCCTTAACATTTTTCACAGAACTAGAACATATAATACTAGAATTTATATGGAACCATAAAAGACACAGAATTGCCAAAGGAATCCTGAGGAAAAACTACAAAGCTAGAGGCATTACCATTCCAGACCTCTGATAATACTAAAAAGCTACAGTAATCCAAACAGCATGATGTTGGCAAAGAAATAGACATATAGGTCAATAGCACAGAATAGAGAGCCCAGAAATTAAACCCACACACCTATGGTCACTTAATTTATAAACAAAGGAGGCAAGAATATACAATGGAGAAGATACAGTCTCTTCAACAAGTGGTATTGGGAAACCTGGACAGCTACGTGCAAATCAATTAAATTAGAACACTCCCTCACACCATATACAAAAATAAAAATTGTTCAAATTCCTAAATATAAGACATGACCCCATAATACTCCTAGAAGAGAATATAGGCAAAACATTCTCAAACATAAATCATAGTAATATTTTCTTAGATCAGTCTCCCAAGGCAAATAAATAAAAACAAAAATAAGCAAATGGGACTGAAACAAACTTAAAAGCTTTAGCACAGTGAAGGAAACCATAAATAAAATGAAAGACAACTTATGGAATGGGAGAAAATATTTGCAATTGATGGGACTGAAAATGGGTTAACATCCAAAATATAAAATCAGCTTGTACAATTCAATACTAAAAAATAAACCCAATCAAACAATGGGCAGAAAACCTAAATAAATGTTTAATAAAGACATGTAAATGGCCAACAGGAACATAAAAAGTTGCTCAACATCACTAATTTTTTAGAGAAATACAAATCAAAACTACAATGAGGTATCCTTTCACACTTGTCAGAATAGCTGCCATCAAAAAGTCCACAAATAATAAATGCTGGAGAGGGTGTGGAGAAAAGGGAACCCTCCTACACTGTTGGTGGGAGTGTAAACTGGTACAGCCACTGTGAAAAACAGTATGGAGGTTCCTTAAAGAAGTAAAAATAGAGCTACCATATGATCCAGCAATCTCACTCCTGGGCACATATCTGGAAAAGATGAAAACTCTAATTTGAAGAGATAAATGCACCCCAATGTTCATAGCACCACTTTTTACAGTAGCCAAGACATGGAAGTGACCTAAGTGTCCATCAACAGATGATTGGTTTAAGAAGAAGTGATATATGTATATATACAATGGTTCATTACTCAGCCATAAAAAAGAATGAAATATTGACATTTGCAGCAATATGGATGTACCTAGAGAATATTGTACTAATTGAAGTCAGACAGAGAAAGACAAATATTATATAATACTATTTATGTGTGGAATCTAAAATATGATACAAATGAACTTATTTACAAAACAGAAACAGACTCACAGACATAGAAAATAAACTTATGGTTACCAAAGGGGAAAGGGGAGGAGGGAGAAATAAGGAGAATGAGGTTAACAGATACAAACTACTACATAAAATAGATAAGCAACAATATACTGTATAGCACAGAGAACAATATTCAATATCTTATAATAAACTATAATGAAAAATAATCTGAAAAAATTATGAATATATAACTGGGAGAAAAATAAACATACTTAAAGGAGTGACCCAGCTGCTTCAGGTAGCATCTTACAGGTGTGTCATTTGTTTATCGCAATAAAATGTGTGTTTTAAATCTCTCAGAGTTTATCACTAACAAACTAAGGCTACCTATACTCCCTTAAGAATGCCAACAGATTCACCTGACACTTAAGCAATATCTGACTCATCAAAACTCTACTGATAACTTCTGGTAAGTAAATATATTCAGTTAGTTTGAAAGTCAGAGTTAAAAAAGAATGAGCTAGTGTGAAGGTCTCTTTTCATCAGCTTAGGGAAGCTTGATGTAGCAATTGTCCATAGGCCAGGGGTATAGTCACTATGTATTAGGGTTGGATTGACACCAGCTGATCCTTTTCTTTCGGCATCCACTTTTTATCCTCCAGGTAGACGACAGCCCTTTGGTTAGGATGTCATATTAATTACGTATTAAATTGTTATATTGTATAAACATTTTGTTTTGTTTTGAGAAACACCCCATTCTTCCTTGGATTCAGAAGACACACTCTGTATATCATGATATGTATCACTGTAATGTAATGTACTCAGTACATATATAGTTTCATAGCTTCAGGCTTTTCTAAAAAAGGCTGATTTGACTTTTGATCATTTCAATTGTTGAAAAGAGGGAGCTTTTACCTGAGTTTGCTTCCAAACTCTTAAAATACTGTCTCCCTTATATGTGTCCTTGACTTCTTATTCTGAAAAGGGTATGATTCACTTTATGAATCACACTAGTCTGATTTGGTGAGAGTTCGGACTTAGTAGGTAACATGTACAGTGAATCCCATTTTATACATTTTGGTGTGTATTACATTTTCTGTCTGTTACAGAGCACATAATATAGGTAAGATCAGGGTTCAGTGTCTTTGTTTATTTTTAAGTCTTTATTATTATAATCACAAAATACTGCTTTTTAAATGCTGCTTCATATTTATAAAAAGTTTTGCATGTATTATCTCATTTGATTCCAATAGCACTCTGGTAATGAAAGCATGGATTATTATTTGTGGTTTATGGATAAAACCATTACCCCTGAGATAAGTTTAGCAACTTATAAAAACTAATATTTTGTGAATGCTTACTATGTTTCAGACATTATGCTAAGTATTTTATAAACATAAAATACTTTATCACACATATCCCCCTAATCTATGAAATCAGTTCTCATTTCATGGGTGAGGAAACTGAGGCTTAGGGAAATTAAATGACATAACCAGAGTCACATGGATATGACTGGCAGAGCTGGGATGGGAGCCCATTCATCTGACTCCAGAGACCATGCTCTCCTGGACACTGTGTTTACTGATGGTCAGTAAGCAGGGCTCCTGTGACTCAAACCAATACTTTTAGTGAATCTGTGCCCTACATTAATTTTAAAGTATGGTCTTCATTAAGAAAAACTCTCAACAAACTTTTTGTGAAAACAAACTTGACATTTCTTTTAACAGTCATATAAGCCCCTTTTGAACTCTGTCATTTAAAGCTATGTCTTCAGTTGGGAACAATGTGCTATTTCCTTATGCCTCATTTTACTCCTGGCCAGCATTCTCTTATTAGTGAGAAGATGGACATATGATTCAGCAGTAAGAGTACTCTGCTAGGAGCAAACTGTTGGCCTCTGGGAATGGTAATAACTGTAGCATTGCTTAGTATATTCAAAAAACTTGGGGGCTTCCCTGGTGGCGCAGTGGTTGAAAGTCCACCTGCCGATGCAGGGGACACGGGTTCGTGCCCCGGTCTGGGAAGATCCCACATGCCGTGGAGCGGCTGGGCCCGTGAGCCATGGCCGCTGGTCCTACGCGTCCGGAGCCTGTGCTCCGCAATGGGAGAGACCACAACAGTGAGAGGCCCGCATACCACACACAAAAAAAAAAAAATTGAAATTTTAAATACAAGAGGGAAAACAGCTCACGGGCCCAGCTGCTCCTCGGCATGTGTGATCTTCCCAAACTGGGGCACGAACCCGCATCCCCTGCGTCGGCAGGCGGACTCTCAACCACTGTGCCACCAGGGAAGCCCAAAACAGCATCTTTTGTAAGAAAACTAAAATTAGCCTTACACTTGAAAAACAATTTAATATGGTCAAACTATCCTTCCAACAATACTTTCTAAGATATAATGTCTTCTTTGATGGTATCACAAATTGTACAATTAAAATGCAGTTAACTGAATATTGTTGCTGGATTCAAAGAGCAAAAAACAGAGCAGCTATGCTGGGACTCTACTTTGGTTTTCCTATTCTGATTGTCAAGCATGTCCTCTAATTCTTCTCCTTTGAGCCAGTGGAAATTGCCAATGGAATTTCTCCCTTGGAGTTTATTCTATGGTCATGTAACTTTCTTCTGCCTGAGTAACAGAAGAGGCCTTTTTCTTTCAGTGGAACAATTGGACAGAGGCAGAAAACATAAGCGTTCACCCCCTAGTTCTACCAATAGTGCTTGAGTAATTGGAGAGCTCTTTCATCTTTCTTTAGGTCACATTGCTTCTGTGATCACAGTTGAACAAACCACAGATAGCGTAGCCAGGCAGAAAGAAGTTGAGACACAGAAATGCTATACATGATCTTGCTTATCTGGTTTGCCAGCACTGGCATCAGATTTTTGATTGCAGTAACTGGTGGTATATACCAAGTCCAGAAATACAAACATAACTGGAGAAGACCATTTACCATCTGACTTTACAGAATTAATGAGAATTGTTTGAAAATGAATTTCTAATTTGTTCTTATAAAAATTAATATACAGAAACCTCAATTAAATAGAGTTGGGAGACAAGAAGGGGGAGCTTCCATACCCTGTGACAACAGCAGTCCAATGACAAGCAGAAAGTCTCCTCTTCTGTGCTGGCAAGAACTCAGCCAATGAAAAGCCATGGACTCTTTGTTAACTACAGCCCTTCCTACATCCTTTTCCCCTCCATTAAAGCCCTCTCCTTCCCTTGCCTGGGAGGCCTTGCATGTATCTCACCATGGTTGCAGACCCCAAATTACGATTCTCTGCTGATCCTGAATAAACTCATCTTTGCCGGAAAAATATCTGGCAGTCTAGTTGTTTCAGGTCAATATTTTGGTGGCCTATATGGGGACCAGAGGAGACCCCTGATGGCTCTGGAGCTGATGAGCAAACAGGTGCAATACTCAGAACTGAGTTCATTGTGGTTCACTGCTTTTCTCACTCATCCTAGAATTTGAAGGCACATCTTTCTCCTGGATCTGAGTTCATGCCCTCTTTGTGTTTGAAGCTCTCCAGGATCTATTTAAAGGTTTTTTTTTTCTACTTAAGGCCTTGTTCTGTATGTGAGTACTCATTTGGCACTTCAGTCTTATCTTGAGATCAGACTGTTTCAATGAAAGCTGGCTGAAAATGTCTTCAGCTCACTTCCTTCAGGAAGGTGCTGCTTCAAATAAAACTGTGCCAGTTTTTCAGCCTCTGGCCTGTTCCTTTGAAAAGTCTATTGTCTGGAAACTGGCTGAAAAAAAAAAAAAAAAGGTTTCAGCCTGGCTTCTCCAGGACCAAGTAGTCTTCTTAGAACTGGCTGAGATTGGCTTGCAAGCTGTTTGAAAATTGTTGTTTGCTCTAGAGGAAAACCCCCTAGTAAATGGGATCCCAGTTATCTAAGATTTTGAGGGTCCCCCCCCAAGACACGGAGACTCTGACCAGTTTTATGTTTAAAAACCTTGTCCTTCCTCACAGGCATTTCTAACTTAAATGGACCAACATGACCAAAGGCAATTTAGAATATCAATAGCCATTATGGGGAATTTTGAAATCCTCAAACTTCATTTTCTTCTAACTGAATTGGACTATAATAGCACAAAAATTTCCAGAACTGATTGGAAAGCTTATTTTGATTGGTATTTTGAGACTTCCCAATATTATCAGGAGTCTAAAATTGCCTCTCTGCAAAATAAGAAATTAAGACTGAGGTCAACAAACAATTAAAGAAAGATAAGATGGCTCTTGAAGCCTCAGGCTCTACTTCATTGGCTTCTTTGTCTCAGGCTCCATCTTCGGCTCCACCTTCTTCCTTTCCTTCTATAACTCCTATGCCTCCACTATACCCTCAAATCCCCCAAACTAATTCTCGCTCCAAACTTCCCTTTTCTCTGCTACTCTTCCCACTCCCTTTTCCTCTGAACTTATCAGAATCTGTCCCTTTAAAATTAAGCATCTGAGGATCCAGAAACTAAACCCTTAATTTCTTATTTTCCCTGGACTAAAGCTGAAATGCATGCCACAGTCAAAGATTTTCCCAAGGTAATTCCTCACAGATTTGCTGAGGAATTTAATATAGTCATTCAAACTTATCAACCTGATTTTTCTGCCTCTTATCAGCTAGTCCATATGCTTGTGGAAGTCCAGGACAAGCACTGGATAAAAACTTCGCAACTGGGAAAGTCCTGAAAAGGACTCTAGAATTACAACTTGGAGACCAGTTCACTAACTTATATGATCAGGCTTGGGCAATCACTAGGCGACTTTATGGAACAATTCCTAGGGCTTTTCCAAAGCCTGCTGATTGGAACAAAATTCAAGCTTGCACACACAAAACCTGATGAACCTCTTCATGATTATTATAATCCAATTTAGAATGTTTTTAAAGGAAATTCTGGTCTTCTTTCAGATGTTGATTCCACCCAGGTAGCTCTTAACTCTATGTTTATTAATAGGTTGAACCGGGATCTTTCCCTTCTAGTAAAAAGGACTAGAATGGAATGGGAAACTATGTCTCCTTCAGATTTAGTTAATCTGGGAAACCAGCTCTCTCACACTCTAGATGAGTTACCTAAAAGGAAGACAGCCATAATTCTTAATCTTCAAATCCAGCAAATTAAGGCTCCAAAACCAAAACAAAACCCTCCTAGTTTCTGCTGTTACTGCAAAACAACAGGACAGTGGACAAGAGACTGTTACAAATTTAAGCACTTTGGTTACCTTCCTACCTCTAACCAGCCTTTCCAACATCCTTCCAATTCTCAGAGTTCTGAGGATCTATGGTTGGTGGTGGTGGTGGTGGGGGGTCTTCTCAATCCTCCCTCTTTATCAGCTTGGAGAAACATTTCTTCAGATTGGGGATGAATCTCTTCCGGTTCTGACATCAGAGCCACATTCTTGGTGCTCAACCCCACTACTATAAAGCAGCCAGCCCCTGCCTTGGAGTACTAAAACAGTTCATATAGTGGTGATCTCTTGTGATCTTCAAGAGGGTCTTTTCTCTGAACCTATTTCCCTTTGTTTAGGCCCTCTGAGAGATACATATCCTTTTCTCCTCTACCTATATCCATTTAGTAGTCCAAGACTTCTTAGAGAAGTAGCATGCCAGAGTTTCTTTCTCCCAGAAGGGGGAAAGCATTCTAGAATTTGACAGTAGTAGTCAAACTAATCAACCAGGTGAATTACATAATTCTTTGACATCTTTTAGTTGCTTCATCTCTGAAAGTACTAGAGCAGATTCTGGAAACACTGATCATTTCCCTATTGAATCAGCTATCACCTTCCTTACGGGCAAAATCTTCAACTGATTTTCGCAAAATTTACAGAGCATCGTCTGTCAAGATTCAAATAGATCCCTCAAAGCCTCTTTCCTGAATTAATGCCCTATAAGTAAAGAAGCTTTTCAAGGCATAAAACTCATAATAGAAGATTACAAGGCTCAAGGCCTCATTATCCCTGTACTAGTCCCTGTATAACACTCCCATTTCACCAGTGAGAAAACCTAAGGGCAGAGGGTGAAGATTTGTCCAGGAGCCCAGAGCAATAAACAACATTGTTATCCCTCAACACCCTGTAGCTCCTAACCCTCACACATTACTAAATTCCATTCTCACTGGAAGTAAATTCTTTACTATAATTGACTTAATGCAAGGCATTCTTTAGTAATCCAGTTGATCTAGCCAATACGTTTCTGCCTTCACTTGGGGAGAAAAACCCTAATTCACCTGACTAGTAATGCCTCAGGGTTATACTGTGAGTCCCTCTTATTTCTTACAAATCCTGAAGGCCGATCTGGATGACAAAGTCCCCCAGAGGTTCTACTTTGTTGCATTACAGGGAAAATTTGCTTCTTTGCTCTCCTTCTCAAGCCTCTCAAGAAGATGGTATTCACTTGCTAACACTTTCAACCTTAAAGGGACATAAGTTTGCCAAAGAAAAATTGCAGTTTGCTCAAACCCAGGTTTAATATTTAGGGCATCTGTTATTGGAACAAGGGCTACACCTAGATCCAGATAGGCTTCATGGTGTCCTAACTTTCCCAAAACCCCAAACTGAGCACCAACTGTGAGGTCTTCTCAGGCTAGTTGGTTATTGCTGAAATTGGATTCCAAATTTCTCTCTTATGGCCAAACCTCTATGTGTTTTACTCAACAATAACAACCCTGACACAATTTTATGGAAAGAACCTAAAAACATAGTCTTCTAGGCCTTAAAAAAGAATTTGATGAACCCACCTGCCTTTGGACATCCCAATGATCAGATTTCCTTTTTCCTTTTGGTATATGAAAAGGAAGGGAATGGCCTTAGTATTCACCCAGAAACATGGGAACCACCGTGGACACATATGGTATTATAGGCAGCAACTGCATTTTGTGGCATAGGTATTACTCCTTCCCCCTGCCTTACCATAGAGTCATTACAGCAATTGCCATTTCAGTTAGGACCACTGAGAAAATCATTGTGGGATCCCCTTTAAATATTTTTGTTCCCCATGCAGTAGAATCTCTCCTAAATTCTCATTATACTCAACATTTCTCAGCCAGCCCTGCCTCACCTCCTGTGAAGTCATTTAAAAAAAAAAATGTCACTCACATAACTCTTTTATGTTGTAATCACCTTAACCCAGCTACTCTTCTTCCCTCCGTCAGTGATGAAGTCCCTTACTACTGCTTAACACTGAAGGACCACGTCCTGTCTCCTCCTGATGATCTACAAAAAATTCCATTGGGTAATGTTGACTTCTCATGGTTCATTGATGGTTCTTATTTAAAAGATGACAATGGCAAATATTGTACTGGGTATGCTATTGCAACTCTTTTTGGTGTTGTTGAGGCAGCATCTTTACCTATGGCTACTTCAGCCCAACAGGCTGAAATATATGGTATTAAACAAACTTGTACTTTAGCCAAGGACTGCCAATATTTATACTGATAGTAGATATGCTTTCAGAGCAGCACATGATTTTGGAGTGTTGTGGAAGCAATGTGTCTTCCTTACTTCCAGCAGAAATAAAATTTAAAAATGGCCTTATGTTTGGGAATTATTGAATACAACACTTTTGCCTGCTGCTTTAGCTATTAAGATTCTGGGGCATTCTAAACTTGACTCTCTGGAAACTAAGGGAAATTACTCTGCTGATATTTCTGCAAAAAATGCTGTCCTTAAAGGGACCAATAGCAGCCAAACCACTTTTATGGTGCAATGGGATATTTCTACAAATGATAATTTAGAAAAACTGGCTAGAGAGGCCAAATGATTGGCCTCAGAAAAAGAAAATCAGGATTGGCAATTCAACAGTTGTTGGCCTGATAAAATGACAAAGCTCTGGTTTGGACCAAATAACAACACAGTCCTACTAAAATTCCCATTACTCACTACTGTATATGCACTAAATCATCAGTCTACTGACAAAATGATAGCCTTCATGAACCAATATCAGTGGAGGAACATTAACAAGGCTGCAATAAGTGTCCACCTCACTTGTCCCATTCGTTTAAATTACAATGCAGGGGAGCCTGTTCGTACTGCTTTCAGACATTTTAAACTGCCAAATGGATCATTTGAGTTCTGGCAAATGAATTTCATACAACTTCCTCTGTGTAATGGATATAAATATGTTTTAGTCACGGTCTATGTTTTCACACTGGACTGAAGCCTTTCCTTGCAGACAGACTATTACCTCTTCTGTGACTAAGGTCCTTTTGGAAAAGAGTATCCTCTATCTGGAGAACTCTTCTCAAACTTTGAGGAACCCACTTTACTAGGCCAGCTGCTTCAACAAGTTTGTCTGACTGATTTTACAACACTTTCACTGTGCTAACCACCCTCAACCCTCTGGTATAGTCAAATCAACTTAGCGACATTATTAAGACTCAATTGGCAAATTTGTAGAGGCCCTCCAAATCCCTTGGCTAAAAGCATTGCCTTTGGTCTTTCTAAATCTCAGATCCACCCTCTTTTGGAACTCATAAACTCTCACTCTTTGAGATAATCACAGGATTCCCAATGACTTGGTTCCTGCTTCTTTTGACCTACAACTAGAAAAGGAGAGATACTCCAATACTGCAAAGGTCCAATTTTTTCTACTAAAAATAACCATGTTTTGGGAGAACAATCTTTTCACAGTGCACTCTTGGGAGACAAAGGCCTTAAGCATCACACTTAGCAACTTGGATATTTTATCTATTGGAAAAGACACCTTTAGTAAAGCTCTCTTCAACCTCTATGGAAAGGCCACTATCAAGTACTACTAACCACTAACCAGTGCTTGTGCTGCCAGACTCCAAGGAATAGACTCTTGGATTCATGTGACACAGCTAAAGAAGACACTGGACTCTGACTGGAACTGCACATCATTTGGTGACCTGAAAGTTAAGATTTCCCAGAATTGAAGCAGATGACACCTGATGAAACAGATTTTCAAAGATATCTGGACCAGGCCAGTTGGAATTTTGTTGTCAAACCTTTGATGATGGTAGAACCCTTCAGATGATCTTCAGCGTCTATGATTTGATAATATATGTACATTAGATAAAAAGTTCCTACAAGTTCTCCCTCCTAACCCCACTTGTTACTTGAATGTGACCCTCATAGTTTCCAATCTGTGTACTTTCTCTCTGACGTAAGACATTATACCCAGGAAAGATCCTTTCTAACAGTGAAGGACAAAAAGCCACTGAAACTAGAAAACCTGACTCTTGATTAGTGATGCTTTCAGAGAAAGATTTTGATCAAAAGGGAAAAATTTTAAAATAAGTAAATAGAAACCTCAATTAAACAAATTTGGGAGACTAGAAGGGATAATAGCAGAGCCCAACAAGAAAAACTGCTCCTTTCCTGGCGAGGACTCAGCAAATGAAAAACCATGGACTTTTTACACAGTTGCAGATCTCTAGTTGCAATTCTCTGCTGATCCTGAATAAACTCATCTTTGTTGGAAAATATCTGGCTTTCTATTAGTTTCAGGTCAACATTCTTACTAAGGAATTAGTGAAATTGTTTATCCCCCCACCCCCATTTTTGTCCAAGACGATTTTTTGACTCCAGTTCAGACTAGGTTTCTTAAATTATCCAGGTTTAAATTTTTTCTACCTGTCTAACTTGCACAGAATTATATAGTGGACATTTGTTGGTTTGCATGTTCAACATGTATCCCTCCTCCTATAGATGAGTACAGTGATTTTGCTTTGGGGGATTTATCCCATTGAATATGATACAATGAGACCGTTTATAAAAGGGACTTCCCTTCTCCAGGCCAATGGCCCGTGATTCAAGTTAAACAAGCTGGATTCTGTCTTTCTAAAGTTTGATTCCTAAGCTGAGAATCACAAAGAAAAGATATGGTTGGAGCTGACTGGTCCTGTTGGTAGTGGCCCAAAGAGACTTCTCATTAGTTCTTGACTCCAGATTACTGTAGCTGCTGTTCCTGAACTATCTGAACTGTTTTTTAAAAAAATTATTTCCTTTAATTCTATGTTCTACCCCATATCTTTTAAATACCTTTAGCAAGCACTGATTTCAGTTCCCTGCCAAAGATTCTAGCTGATATAAGAATACAATTTAACTGTTTGTACACATTTTACCTACAATTGGTTAGGGGACAAGTGTACCTAACAGAAATGTCTTTTCATTTTTTGTGTCTTTCTGTCCCTGTCTCATTGTTCTGTTTTTGTTCTGTCCCTACTTCTATTTCTGGAAAGAAGCATATATCAAACTGTCGTTGGGCTTATGTTTAAACTAATTCTTACACTGAACAGAAAGAATAGATCCAATTTATTTTCTGTTAATTATCTTGCCTTACAACTCATCCAGGCTGATTGTCTATTTGTTTCTCTCCTGTAGCTGTGTAGGTTGCAAAATACTTAGCACAGTACTAGTCGAGCTGCCTTAATTGTTCATTAACTCTCAATCACTTTGAGAGTTCTGATAAATTATTAAGGTATTTAAGCCAAGCCTAAAGACAACAAAGAGCTCTCTAAAGAGGTGGCAGAGTTGACTGTGTGACCTTAAACTGTTAGATGCTTTTAGCACCTGAGGCCATTTTATTCTTGTTAGACAAATAGCATTAGATGGAAATATGAGCTTACAACTATAGCAGGGTCCTGCACAGACTGTCCAAATATAGTACACTGAAATGAGGAGATTCTACTCAGAAAAGTGAGATGTTAATGTACTGAATAATGTAAAAAATAGTTCTTTTTATGAAAATATGTCAGTTTATCATTACATCAGAGATCAAAAGAGAAAGCTTCCAATTGCGCACCGAGTGCTAGAACATAAGTGGAAAGGGTATAGAAATGACTATTATTAAAACATTTCCTATTAGCCATAGTCACTTACCCAGCAAGCCTCAGCAGTCTTAGGCTAACATTTGAGCATGAATAACATGGATTTAAGCATATATATATATATATATATATATATATATATATATATATATATACATACACACACACACACACAATGATTTCCATGAGTGTGCTTTAATAGTTATTATTTAAGCAGTCTAATGTTAATACTCTAAACCTCAGGACTTGCCATATTTTCTCCAAGAACTCCAAAATTCACCTTATCATTGGTATATCAGGTAATAAAGGTAATGACACTACTTTTGTTTCTGGGTGCTCTTTACACATTTGGAGAATTAGGGCAGAAAATTATGTTTTAGAAACACATTTCTTTAATACAGCTTTATTACAGAAGACCTCTTTGTTCTGATGTGAGATGCATGGGCTTTCTTTGTGTTTTCCTATTTTAAATCATTATTGTATTCTCTGGAAAGATGAATACTAAGTAATCTCTAGTTGGCTGAATTTCTGAATCCCTCTAGCACCTTGCAGAAAAATCCTCTTACATTCAGTATTAAATGTAACAAGTTATCAGGAAGGTAAAGTCAGTATTATAACCATAATTCTTAGACACACACACACAGTACTTGTTATACAAGGAAACAGCATAAAATAATAGACAAAAGTAAATCTCCTAAAATAAGGCCAAAATAATTCTGAAGGAGGTGGGGTGTGACTAAAGTTTTCTGAAAAATAAAACTAATAATATAAGTAATTTTATTCTAATTTAGTAAAATCTAGGCTACAATTAAAATGAGTAATTCTTAAAATGTAGACTTGTGTAACCATTGGTTTTTTACATTTAGACAAAACAGTTGTGTGATATTACCATAATATATTAAATTCAACTTCGATGTTTGCAGCAACATCTTAAAAAGGATCAATTTTACAAAATATACTGGAGTGTCATAATTTTTTCCAAGAGCCACTTTTTATGTCTTAAAACTCAAAGCATTATCGCTTGAAGGACCTTGTTTATTTTCTCTTCTTCAATTGTTTACTGGTTTAAATCAGCCTGATTCCATATGTCAGGGGCTTTGCCTGTGATTCCAGCAGCTGCTCCAAGATCCTTTACACCACTGTTACAAAATTTTCTTTTTGTAATATTTGGAATTTTGCAAATATTTGTGACTTATACTTAGGTGTTTTTCATTTTTACAATGAACAAGGAGATAAAGTTAACCTGGAATAAGCCTTGTGCTAATGTTCGGAAGAATAAATGGCTGAATGCTTTTCCTTACTGTGGAACTAGAAACTGTAGAAACTCGGGTAATAAATAGACAATACTCTACTTAACACATTGAAAAGTCACTAAGGACTTAAGTTGGAACTACCTTGAATTACTGATTGATGCTTGAAATTGGTCAAAAGAATTAACAGATCATGAACTGAAGCTTCTAATCATTCTTTGCCATCATCAATAAATCTCAGTATTAGTAAAAGCACAAATATCTAGAATAGACTTACCACACTGTGGAACTTAAAAATGAAATAGCAAAATTCTTTCTAATTTCTGCTTCTGACTTCTAGTAGTATCTCTACTTTATGATTTTTCTTTGGGTACCCCAGCTGTCACTGATACCTCTGGCTGTAGAACCTCATGATCTGGCTTTTCTCTCTGTGGACTTTTATGCCATGGACTGATTTCTAACTACTACTTGAGTAGGATGAAAGAAGAAAATAAATGAGTAATCTTTCAAAACGTGTGACACAGTTCAGAAACAATAGCTTCCCTTTATATTGATTTTTGGCAAATCTTATGTCTAGTAATCACCACTAAACAGTCCACTTGAGTGCTGGAGGAAAGAATGATTTATCTTATACTTTCAGTATTAGTGGTCAGCTACACAATTAATTCTATTATGCATTTAGTTCAATAACTATACTGAATTTTTGCTTAATTGGAGCTTTGTATCTGAAATGCTAGGTAGTCACCATCTGCCTATATAAATCCTAATGAAAAAGACTGGAGAATGGGATGAGTGTTAAATGTCCATGATGTTGCCATGACTTTTTTTCTTTCCTAGAAAGGACAATATCTTTTTCTCTTTTCCTCATTCCACTCAAATTCACCATAAAGTCTACCTTCTTCGTTTTCCCTTCTCCTTTCTGCATTCTCCCTTTCCATCATCTGCTCCCCTCTCTTTGTCTCCTTCACATCTGAATGCCTATTTCTTCAGTTATTATTATGTTAATGATCATCAATACTCTCTCCAGAGCTGAGCCAGGTATGAATTGGTCACATGTAGTAAGGTCTAACACTACCAGGCACTGTGCTAAGTATTTTGACATTACTCCTTCTAAAAACCATAGGACATGGGTACTATAATTATCGTCCTGATTTTGTATCAATATATGAGAAACTGAGGCACAGAGAACTAGATCATAAAGCTGGTAAGTGGCAGCACTAGAATCTGAACCCAGGCAACTTGGCTGCAGAGTATATAACATTAATAAGTATGCTGTGGAGTCTTTCATAGAATAACGGAAAAAAATACTTTTCCCAAAGATCATGCAATTTAACAAAGTATTTTATCAGATGGGAGCACAGTCTTGGAAAATGTCACTTCCCATAAATTTAGAAGATTAGGAAAGATTGTCAATTGAATTTCTTGGCTTCCTTTGCTCATTGAGAATAGCAGCAAAGGTGTTTATATTTATTTATTTATTTATTTATTTAATATTCGGAATCTATATAAACTCTATGGGAATCATCAAACTAGTCATCTCATTTATGCAGACAAAAAGTACAGCTGAGAAATCTAAATGTGTATTTAAATGTAGTGAAAATTATTATTTTTTCCCTAAGTAAGCCTTCCATTATTCTTCTGGAATTTCTCAAATCTTTGTAATGGCTCTTTTGTTAGTAAGACTTTCCTGAGTTATTCATTGACAGATGCAAAGCTGCTTTGCCAAGTTAAAAATAAAATCTGTATTTTGAAAGATACTTATTTTTTAAACATGAGATGATTTATTTAGTTGCCTGTTTATAACAGTTCTACAGAGATGTAACTTTAGGAATATATTTTTATCTGAAATTGCTATTAAGAGTTCATTATATTCCTCAATGTTTAGGATTTTGTTCTTTCATTTTTATAATATCCTCTGCAATTAAACACTGATGAAATGAACTCACTTTTTACTTTTTTGTTTTGTTCTCCCTATATCCTTTATTATCAATGTCCTTCATAATTCTCCACTGTCACCTAGATGATCAAATGAAAATTGTCTATTAAACACTAATTAAGAGTTCAAAACAGCAGTTATACCCTTCAATCTAGCGTTTACCTAGCTCTATAGTACTGCTATATCTTTCCTGACTCACCCCATTTCCTATTTCTTCTGAAAATAAGTCACCTTACTATGGTATTCATTATTACCTTCTCAGGGCTTACTTAGCATGGGAAGAGCAAAAAGAAATTTAGAAGTAGTCATTCAATATAGGTTGATTGTGAATGAACAAATTAATGGATGAAATGCTCAGCTGTTGGCCTCACTGCTTTCTACAGAGGCATTTATCCCTTAAAGAGTCATTTTTGTTTGTTTAAGCTACTTCCAAGACTTCCTTCCTATTCTTACTTGCTCTCTCATTCTTCAGGTTGTAGCTTGAATGGTCTTTTCAGAGTATAATATATGCAAATTGAGCATGTTTAATAGTTACTACAGAAATATTAGCTTATTTTGTTCATTTTCTAGATTTAAAAATTTTCAGATATAACAATTAGTATAATGATGACATTCTTGAGAGAGCATCATATATTTTATATAAGTAAAAACAGATTAGAGACTATCTAAGAAGATTTAGTTCAATGTCTGTCTCTGTGGCAGGCTCAGAGGTCTATACAACTGTAAATAGTGTATAGAATCTCAAAAATAGCTAAAACTTCCTTATCACATACCCTTGTCAAGATTTAGAGTAGTTTTCACAAAATACATTTGTGTTTGTTTAGAAAATGCATTCCTGGAAAAACCACATCAAACTGAAATTTAAGGAAGGTTTGGCCCTGAAGCAGAGTCTGAGCAATCCCAGCCTTCTCTGGGCTCTACTTACTCTCAAAGGCAGCCAACACAGTATAGGCAGATGGCTTTCTGGGTGCTGCTGGGGAAGGGAATAGGGGTCAGCAGGTTCAAGATAGTGATATAATTATTTTATCTGTCTGTTTTGAGTCACTGATCTTAGCTGGTCAGATCTGAGGTGATCAGTGACTCTACACTGTACTATGTGTGTACATTAATATTTGTTGAGCCAGTCCATGTTCTGTAACATTCTGAGTATCTAGGCCATCATTGTAACCATAATGGTTAACTCTTTGGGGCTTCAATAGTCTGAGACTGTCAGTGTGTCTTTGCTAACTGTGTGTCTAGACACAGAGTATGATTGGATTTGCTTGTCTATCTGTAAAGGTTATTAGCCTGGACAGTCTTTCTGGATTGATTGGATTATTGACCATACCAAAATTTCCCTTACATTCTTCTGAATACCTGGCTGAAATCCTGCTCTTCCGGTTAGGATAACCATGGCTTAGGTAGAGACAGAGGTCTTTATGCATGAGAAACTCAGACAGTTTTCATGTTGGATCAAAGCTTCTCAGCTCCTGGTCTACCCTCCTGCAGAGACACTTGACCTTTTCAATTAGCCCTTCCAGAAATGCAGTAGGGGGGAATCAGACCCTCATCAATCTAACTCCTCAACCTAAGGTTGGGGGCAGGAAACAGGTCAAGTTAAAAGTGAAACCACAGCATGTCTCAGGGTAACTGTGTGGTAGTATCACTGGCAAAGCCCATTGACAATTCCTTGAAAATAAAAATGAAATCTGGGTAATAAAATAAAGTCTAACTTAAAAAAAAAAATCCTTTGTGCTTAGTCTAGTTTCATTTGCTCATAGGGTGCTGCGTGTAGAGGCCTTACACCCGGCACTTCAGACCAGCGTTCCTAGTACAAAATGGCTGTACCCGACACTTCCATGTGCAGAGATGCTGCACACAACACCTCAATTCAAGATGGTGGCAGTGGGCTGTGTGTAGAGACACTGCTGCACTTCGAACTGGAGCCCTGAGTAGCACAGTTATGCCTGAACTGCAAGAACTCCACACCCTTCCCTGCTGAGAAGAACCCTACAAAGTAGACCTACCAATGGCCTGTTGGGGAGAGCGTGTACTCTAGAGTGTGAGCTTGCACCTCTCCATTGCTTCTGAACCAAATGTGATCTTGTTCTATAGGCTTGAATGACATTGGGCAGGGGGACCCTGGATGGGGCCCAACTTGAAAGGGTAGGTAACAAAGTTCAGTGACCCAGATGAGATGGACCATGCACCTATCCACTAGGCTCCAGGATCACCCCACTCCAGTGGGAGGAAGGTGGAGGCTTTGGGAGGTTTTAGTGAGGATGACTGACTCTGATCTTTGAGTTCACTCTGATGGGGTAGAATGACAGCAGCCTTCAACTGAGTTCAGAGCAACTCTGCCCAGCAACTGAATACTGTTGTGTGGTACACACCGATTATAACTCCCAGAGTAATCTGGACTGCATGGTCTTGAGGGGATCATACTATGGCATTGTTGGGGACCTGAAACTAAAACTCATGCAGCATGTCTGCCTGCTGCCTCTGGCTAGCCTTCCCGTGGTACCAGGTGTTGGGGGACAGTGGGGACCTATGGACAAGGGGGAGCCATAGCAGTCTTGCTTACTGTGTCACCAGCAGTGCTATCCTCTTGACCCCTGTACCAGGCAGTAGTGGCTGAACCAGGGCTTTTTACCCTCCTTGCTGACCTCCAGGGGTGAACAGTAGTATTCTTCATAGTCACTTTTGGTTTGGTAAAGGAAAGTGGCCAGCCTTGTGAGCCAAGGCAAGACCAGGAAAAGGTCCAGGTAATGAGGACCACCTGACAAAATGGAATGACGATGCTCCATCCAAGCTCAGGAAATGCACAGGGGATGCCCGAGTGCAAAATAGTCCTAGGGTAAGTACATGATCGCTGACCTGACCTCTTCAGGTTGGCACTAATTTCTCTGAAGTGGGCTGAGGAGCCCTGTGAACTGCCTGCAAGACCAGGAATACGATGATCAGAGGATCAGGAAGCTCTGTGAGCTGCTGGTAAGAACAGGAAACACCCACCACCCGACCTCTCCTCCCTCCTCTGCTTGTGAGGGTGACCTTGAGTGATTCTTTATCAGTGGAGGTTCCATGGGCTTTCCTCCTGGTATCAGCACAGAATACCAGCTGCCCCAGTGATCTGGTGAGTACCCTATGGGAATCCCTCATGATTTTAGTTGTCATCCAGTGGAAAGTCTAAAAACTCCTCCCTTTCAGCCAAAATGAGGAAAGAGAAGACCCCGCCTCAGACAGTTGTGCCACCCCCTAATGGCCCAAGTTGGTCAGGAACTAACGTGGCCAAGCTGCTCTGGCCCAGAGGTAGCCCTGTCGAAACTCTTGTGGGAAATTTTGACTGAGGAGAGACTAATTATCTTAGGCATGGACTGTACAAATTCAAGGGGAGCCCCAGTTATATCAGAGTCCACACCATTTGGATGCCTCCTATTTTGGTCTTTCGAGGAATCCATTAACAGTTTGGTGCTGGTTCCAAATTTCCCAAACCAAACAGATAAAGAGAACAAAGACAATACAGGTCATGCTATTTGTAGACTGGGGAATCAAGCAGTCCCAGATAACAAGCCCAATTGAGACCACAGAGACAATGGATAAGGGAATGGAAAGCAGAGGCTGACCCGTTATAAAAATATGATTCTAAAGGGAATCCAGGCAGCAGGAAAGAAACCTGTCAATTGGAATAAGAAATCAATCAGGAGCCAATGGAAAACTGTTTGGCATTCTTCGAGTGCCTCAGAGAATGTCTCTGAATCTATACTTTCAATGACCCTGAGTCACTGGAAGGGAGTACAATCTTGATGAGTATTTTATTTCCCAAAGTGCCCCCCACATTAGGTGTAAACTTCAGAAACAGGAAATAGATCCAGATACCCCGAGCTCTCACCTGGTAGAGGTTGCCTACTGGGTTTTTAATAACTCAGATATAGAGGAGGGAAATTCAGAGGATGAAAGGGCCTGGAGGCAAGCCCACCTACTGGCTGTTGCCCTCCAACATCAACTGATTGGTACGAGAACCTGGACTAACTGCTCATGGATATTCTCAACTCTGGTGAGGGACGTCCATCCCCCACTGAGAGATAGCAAGCCAGGGAAATTAGAACCCAATCTGTGTGCCATATGTAAAAAAGTGGGACACAGGAAGAGAGAATGCCATTGTCATCCTTGAAGGGGGATGGAAATGGCAGATCCTGACCACTAACCTCAAAGGAATATGGTCCAAGTAGATGAAGAACAATAGGGCCCAAAGTGTCCTAAACTGGCACTCCAATTGACCCACAAGGAGCTCCAGCTGACACTGGACATAGGGGGAAAGCCTCTCAAATTCTTAGCTGACACTGGTGTCACTTACTGAATTCTGAACACCAGATCACAAGAATTGTAAAATTATGGGGGTATCAGGGAAAATCCTAGAATGGGCATTCACAGAGCCATTAGAATGTAAATTGGATGAACGCACACTCACACATTCCTTCCTGTATGTCCCCAAATGCTCTATAACCTGCTAAAAAGAGATATAAATTGGAGGCTACTATCCACCTAAAGGGAGAAAAAATGGAGAGTGGCATCCCCTTAGATAAAGGGCACAATACAATAATGTTAATGGCTGGGGACAAACCTCCTCAGATAGAGCAAGTCAATCTCCCTTGAGTAAATCCCGAGGTCTGAGTCCAGGGACAGGTAGCAAGAGCTGTAGGAGCCAGTCCCTTAATAATCCATCTAAAACCCGGACATTCGTGGTCCAATAGAAAACAGTACCGTCTCCATCAGGAGGCCTTATTGGACAGCCTTGTTAGGCATTGCCCCTGTTATACAGTGCCTAATTGACTAGGGCCTTGTTAGAACATGCCAATCAACCTGTAATACCCCCATTCTCCCTGTAAAGAAACCCAGTGGGGAATACTGGATGGTACAGGACCTCAGGGCAGTCGAGGAAGCCACCTGAGATATACATCCAGTATTCCATAATCCTTACACCCTGCTGTCCACATTACTGTCCACAGGACCTTGTATTCTGTATTAGATTTAAAAGATGCCTTCCTCTGTATTCCATTAGCCCCAGAGTCACAGGAAAGTTTTGCTCTTAGGTGGTAGGACCCAAACATGCAACAAAAGCAACAATACTGGTGGACGGTCCTGCCCCAAGGGTACAAAAATTCCACCACCATCTTTGGGGAAACTTTAACTAAAGATCTAAAAGATTCACATCTGGAGGAGGGAACCCTCCTCCAGTACAGAGACATCATTCTGATCACCAGCCCTAACTTAGAAGGCCTCTGACTAAAATACTGTAACCGTCCTGAACCACCTAACTGATAAAGGATATAAGGTACCCAAGAAAAAGACACAAATATCACAAACTAGGGTGACTTACCTACTCTTCATTCTCACAGGCCAGAGAAGCCTACCCCAGGAAAGCAAAAAAGCCTTTTTCAGCCTTGCCCCTCCTAAAAACAGAAGACAGCTTACGGGGTTCCTGGGGATGGCTGGGTTTCACTGCATCTAGATCCCTAACCCTGATCTAATAGCTAGGCCACTACATGAAAAGTTGAAAGGAAAGGATGATTAGCCTTTTGAATGGAATTCAGAATGCAAAGGGGCCTTTCAATAATTGAAAAAGCAGTTACTTCAGGCCTTTGCCCTGCCCTCCCAGATTTAGCTGAACTGTTTGACCTTTACATTCATGAGAGAAGGGGAACTGCCCTTGGGGTATTAGCTCAAAAACTGGGACCCCTTACTCAGGTACTTATTTATTTCTCTAACACTTAGATCAAACCACTAAAGGATGGTCTCCTTGCAGTTACTACAACCTTGCTAAAGGAGGCTGAAAAGTTAACATTTGGTCAGCCAATCACTGTGTGGTTCAGGCTTTATTAAGTTCTAAGGGAACAGAATGACTATCCCCCAGGAGGTCAATTAAATTTCAGATTGTGCTTTTAGACAACCCAGTGGTTACCACAAAAACCTGTCACACACTAAATCCTGCTGCCCACAGAAATCGGGCCCCCTGGAGCATGACTGTATAGAAATCATAGACTCCATCTAGTCCAGTTGACCCGACCTAGGAAGAAAGCCTCTCCCAAAGGCAGAAGAGGAATGGCTCACATATGGGAGCAGTTTTATCAGAGAGGGAAAAAAGCTGGTGGGATACATAAGTAACCTCCCAGACCTAGGTCACAGAGGCGCAAAGCCTACCCCTGGGAAGTCTGCCCAAAAGGCAGAGCTGATAACCCTCACCTGAGCCTTAGAACTTGGGACAGGGAAGATATTAAATGTTTACACAGATTCCTGGTATGCATATGCCATTCTACAGGCACTTAGGGCTATTTGGAAGGAAAGAGGTGTGTTTACTGCAGAGAATAAACAGGTGAAACATGGCTTAAGTATATTGAAGCCCTTAGAAACAGTACAGCTTCCAAAAAAATGTGGCGGTGATTCATTGTAGGGGTCACCAAAAGGGGGATGCAGAGGTAATAAAGGGAAACAATAAGGTGGATGCAACTGCCGAAAGAACAGCCCTAGAACCAGTAGCTTGGCAACTACCCCTCATACCTTGAAGGCCAGATCCATCCAATTATTCCCCAACCTACACAAAGGAAGAAATAAACAAAGCCTGAAAATGGGGCTGCAGTAGAGACCTAGGAGGCCACATGTGGCTAGTTAATGAATATGGGCAATAGTTCTTTCCCCAACCGCAGCTTGTCAAGCCATCAGTGAGGCTCAACAAGAAACTCACTACAGGAGGGAAGCCCTATATAATTGGGTTGAGGTCATGGTAATTCCTGGCATGAAAAATATAATCAGTCAGGTAGTTGAGATATGCCCCATACACACAATGAACAACTCCAACACCAGACCCCTCAGAGGCCACCAGAGAAGACCCATTCAGACAAGAGGGACATATCCTGGCCAAAATTGATTTTCCTGTCCTGCCGAGAGTACTGGGTAATTTCAGGTATCTCTTGATGTTAGTAGACACATGTTCTGGATAGAAGCATTCCATGCTAGAACTGAAACAGCATCTGAAGTGGCTAACGTGTTACTAAAATAAATAATCCCAAGGTTTGGGCTCCCAGGATCCTTACAAGGTGATAACGGTCCATCATTTGTGTCTCAGGTGACAAATAGGATAACAAGTGCCCTGGGCATAAAACAAAACTTGCACTCAGCCTGGAGACCCCAATTGTCAGGGAAAGTAGAGAGATCCTATCAGACCTTGAAACAGGCCTTAGCCAAGCTATGTCAGGAAACTCAAGAAAATTGGATTAAGTTGCTTCCATTGCCTTCCTCCACATAAATTTAGCCACAAGGGGTAAGTTAAAGTTAAGTGCACTTGAACTCAGGTATAGTAGACTCATTCCTCAAACCCAAGAGAAGGGACACCTTAACCCCCTTGAAATGGAACAACTCAAGTATGCCCTTGAGATAGGAGAAACCTTGAAAGCTCTCACTGAATATGGTAACCAGGTGCTGCCTGCATCCACTGACCTGGCCCTCCACCCCTTCCAGCCAGGAGACTGGGTGAACCTAAAAACTTAGAAAACCAGCAAGCCCGCAAGATCAGCTCACTCCTAAGTGGAATGGGCCCCACTTGGTAATCCTAACCACCCAGTGTGCACTGAAGTTGCAGGGATCACTCTGTAGGCACATCACACTTGAATGAAGAGGACCCTGAGCCCCAACCTCCGGAGAGACAACCTGGGGCAACGGACCCCCTTAACTACTCCTGTGAACCCCTCTCTGACCTGAAGCTTCTCTCTGGAAAACAACCAAAGTTTTACCAGGGAGATTCAGGCCGCGGCAGTGAGCCTCAACATCAGGGCACACTTTTGCTTACAGAAGACCTAGATGCCTTCATTTTCAGGAAAAAAATTGACATATGACCATTATTCTCCTCTAATATTTATGCCATGCATCTTAAATTGTCTGGTACCCTTTGTCTCCAAAAGGTTAGACAAAAGGTTGTTGCTCAGGGCAAACAGGGCTAAGGTCTGGGGACAATCGAACACATCTACAGGCAGCTGGGAAGTACCGCTCCTCAACCTGGGTTATGACGATGCCTCAAATCAGCAGGAAATAGTTACAAAAGACAGACCTGTGCCCCTCAGTGCCCCTCGAGAATTAGGAGCAGGACAAATGACAGAGGAGGTATTTGTTACCAGCAAAGCCCATAACAATTCCGAGGAAATAAAATTAGAATCTAGGTAATAAAATAAAGTCTGACCTTTTTTGTTTTCTCTTCCTTTGTGCTTGGTCTAGCTTCACTTGCTCATAGGGTACAGAGGCCTAGCACCCCACACTTCAGACCAGAGCTCCTAGTACAAAACAGATGCACCCGACTCTTCAGTTCAAGATGGTGGCGGCAGGCTGTGTGTAGACGCTGTGCTGGGCACTGTGATCGAGAGCAAAAGCTGTGAGCACCACGGCTACGCAAGACCTGGG